>NC_091991.1:21534277-21736777 GCF_044704955.1 Pristiophorus japonicus | reverse complement strand
GTCTCTAATGCTCTGCCCCAGGTTCTCCCAGTCTCTCTCTCTCTCTACCCCTATTCTCTCCCTATCTCCCCAGTCGCTCTCTGTGCCCAGTCTCTGTCTCTCCCCCTTCTCTGTCTCGTCTGTGATGTACTTATGAATGACTCCATGAGGCAATGTGTTGTACTCAAACTGTAATGACCATGGTCCTTTGTTCCAAACTTCAGAGTGAGGCACAAGCATCTGTTGTAGATGAACAGTCCGTTGTGCATGTTGATGCAGGTGAGGCCCTTCGAAGACTCCTCCAGCTCCTGCATCATGTAGGCCGAAGTCAGGTCAAGCTTGGTGAACGTCTTGCCTCCTGCCAGCGTCGCAAATAGGGCGTCTGCCTTAGGTAGTGGTTATTGGTCCTGTAGCGAGAAACGATTAATAGTTACTTTATAATCGCCGTAAATCCTGACTGTGCCATCACTTTTGAGTACTGGAACAATTGGGCTGGCCCACTCGTTGAATTCCACTAGGGAGATGATGTCCTCGTGTTGCAGCCTGTCCAGCTCGATTTCCACTCCCTCCCTCATCATGTGAGGTACTGCTCGCGCCTTGTGGTGAATGGGTCGTGCCTCTGGGACCAAGTGGATCCGCACCTTCACCCAGGAAAAGTTTCCAATGCCTGACTCAAAAAGGGAAGGAAATTTGTTAAGAACCAGGGTACATGTGGCCTCATCGACATGTGATAGCGCTCGGATGTCATCCCAGTTCCAGCGGATTTTGCCCAGCCAGCTCCTTCCAAGCAGTGTGGGGCCATTGCCTGGAACAATCCAGACTGACAATTTGTGCACCGTGCCCTCGTAGGTGACCTTGACCATGGCGCTGCCCAGGACAGTGATGAGCTCTTTGGTGTATGTTCTCAGTTTCGTGTGGATGGGGCTCAGGGCTGGTCTGAGTGTCTTGTTGCACCACAGTTTCTCAAACATCTTTTTACTCATGATGGATTGGCTAGCGCCAGTGTCCAGTTCCATGGCTACGGGTAAGCCATTCAATTTTACATTTAGCATTATAGGTGGATATTTCATCGAAAATGTGTGCACCCCGTGTACATCTGCCTCCTCTCTCTGAGGCTCGAAATTGCTTTGATCCACCATGGACCGATCTTCCTCTGCCACGTGGTGGTTAGCAGGTTTCGAGCTGCAAGCTCGTTGGAGGTGCCCCATTGTTCCACAGCTCTTGCAAACATAATCCTTTGAAGCGGCATGAATAGGCTGAATGGAAGCCTCCACAACACCAACAAGGTGTGAATTGCCTTGCATTCATCTTTTGTTGCGGACTCTGAGTCATCTGGGTCACCTGAGGCCTGCTGGCAGTTGCAGACTCGTGGTTTCTGCCCTGTACATTTCTGCTCGCAAACACAGTTCCAGTTAATTCATGAACATTGCTAGCACTTGTGTGTTGAGAGATTTGTTTGGTGTTATCACTGCTGGACATAAACGCCTGTGCTATCGCAATGGCCTTACTGAGGGTCGGTGTCTCTACAGTCAAAAGTTTTCGTAGGATGGTCTCGTGGCCAATGCCCAGTACAAAAAAGTCTCTGAGCATCTGCTCCAGGTAGCCATCAAACTCACATTGTCCTGCGACATAGCTCGCCACTTCCTGACCTTCAGATTGCTGGCACGTGTAGAACCAATACCTCGCCATCAGCACGCTCTCCCTCGGGTTAAGATGCTCCCGAACCAGTATACACAGCTCCTCATACGACTTGTCTGTGGATTTCACCGGAGCCAGAAGATTCTTCATGAGCTGTAGGTCGATGCCCCTCAGACCATGAGGAGGGCCGCTCTTCTTTTTGCAGCGCTTCCTTCTCCGTCCAGCTCGTTGGCTACAAAGTACTGGTCTAGCCTTTCGACATCGGCTTTCCAGTCCTCACCCTCCGAGAACTTCTCCAGGATGCCCACAGTTTGCTGCATCTTTGCATTGGATTCGTATACTCGTCGCCAGTTGTTGTGTTCCTAACACAGATGAGACTGCACACAGGGCGGTTAAAATAACAGTGACCGCAGTCTTTATTAAGACACCCCAGAGTGAGGAACAGCCCTTAGGGGCCGGCTTATATACAGTACTCCCAAGGGATGCTGGGATCACTTGGGACTTCAGGGGAGGTGATCCCTGGTGGCGGAACATGGGAGTGCATGCTTTACAGATACACAACACTTTTGTTCTGATCGGATCATTGCTACGCAGTCGTGCTGGACGATCTGTGCCTCAGGTGCTGTGCTGGAGTGAAGAGGTCTTCAAATTTCCACTGGATCTTCCCCATCCACCTTCTTCCGAGTAGCATTGGACCATCGCCTGCAACAATCCACAGAGGTAACTTGTGCACCCCGCCATTATGGATTACACTTACATCCGCACTACCAAGGACTGGGATCAGCTCCTTGGTGTAGGTGCGCAACTTTTCCTGTACTGGAACCAGCTCGAGTCGTGTTTCGTTCCATGACCTCTCGAAGGCATTCTGGCTCATCACTGACTGGCTCGCTCCCGTGTCCACTTCCATGAAGGCTGGAACGCTTTTTATCTCGACTTCCATCTTCACTGGAGGACAACGGTGGTGCAGGTATACACTCCATGCACTTCTTCTTGGGGCTGAGCTGTCTCTCTGGCCAAATCATCATACACCCCGCAGGATTCAAAGTTATCTATAGACTTCTCTGCTAGACGGTGAGTCGTATTTCTTTTACACATATGCTGGAGGTGGCCCTTCGTGTTACAGGCTCAGCATACGTACTCAACAAACCGACACTGGTGAGCCTTATGGTTTCCTCCGCAACGCCAGAATGGTGTTACTCGATTAGCACCCCTTGGCGGACTCTCAGTTCTGGAACCCTGAGGTGTGTACTCTCTGCCCTGGATAGAGCCACGTTCTACAGTCTTGCCTGTGAAAGGCATCATTCTGTGTACAGTACTTGCCAAGTTTGAGTCCACAGGATGAATAATTTGCTTGGTGTTACAGGTCGTGGTCATGAACTCCTGACTGATGCTGATGGCCTTCTGCAGGTTGACTGTGGTGTCGGCAGATAATAGCTTGTGAAGGAGGCCCTCGTGGCCGATTCCCATAACGAAGATGTCTCGCAATGCTTTGTTGAGGCGCGTGCCAAAATCACAGTGCCGCAAATCTCCTGAGGTTGGCAGCATATTTTGCAATCTCCTGGCCCTCAGGTCTGCAGTGAGTGTAGAATCTGTACCTAGCCGTGAGGATGCTCTGTTTTTGTTTTATTTGGTCGCGAATTAGTTCAGTCAGCTCATCGTATGTCTTATCCTTGGTCTTTGTGGGTGCCAGCAAATCCCTGACGAGGCGGTAGACCTCGGGCCCACAACTGGTCAGCAGTATAGCCTTGCGCTTCTCCGGCAATGAGTCCGTCTCCCCTGCCAGATCCTTTGCCACGAAATATTGCTTGAGCCTTTCCGTGAAGGTATCCCAATCATCACCCTCTGCAAAGTCTTTTAGTGTGCCAAAGTAGCCCTGATCGCGTGAAAGTCCTTATTCTCGTCACTAGTTATTATGTCTGTGATGTACTTATGAATGACTCCACGAGGCAATGTGTTGTACTCAAACTGTAGTGACCTTGGTCCTTTATTCGTAACTCCAGAGTGAGGCACAAGCATGATGAGCAGCCTTTTATACTAGGCTCTGCCACCAGGGCAGGAAACTCTCGGTCTCCACCAGTTGCACCCTCTAGTGGTGCCAGCATGTATATACACAGTGTAAACCTTATTGATAGTACATCAGGTAAACAAGTCTCTGCCTTATGCAACCGCACAGTGATTACATCCATAGTCTGCATATACAACACTCTCTCACCAGCTCCCCCCACCACCCACAGTGTCTCTCTCGCGCTCTCTCTCTCTTTCTCCAACAGTCTCTCTCTCTCTCCAGTCTATCTTCCCCATCCTTCCACCAGTCTCTCTCTCCAGTCTATTTTCCCCATCTCTCCACCACTCTCTCTCTCCAGTCCATTTTCCCCCATCCTTCCACCAGTCTCTCTCTCTCTCTCCCCTGCTCTCTCTGCACACCGAACCCCCCACAATCTCTCTCTCTACCCCTAGTCTCTCTCTATCTCCCCAGTCACTGTCTCTGCCTCCCCCCCACTTCTGTCTCTCTCCATCATTCTCGCTCTCTGTCCCCACTTTCTCTTTCTCTATCCCAAGACACTCTCTCTCTCTCTCTCTCTCTCTCTCTCTCTCTCTCTCTCCCCCCCAGTCTCTCGCTCTCTCGCTCTCTCTCCCCCCCAGACACTCTCTCTCTCTCTCTCTCTCTCTCTCTGTTTCTCTCTTCCACTGTGTCTCTCTCTCCCGCTCCTCCAATCTCTCTCTCTCCCTCTCCTAAAGTCTCTCTCTCTCTCTCTCTCTCTTTCCAAATCTCACTCTCTCACTCTCACTCTCTCTCTTACCCCTCTCTCTCTATCTCTACCTCAGTCTCTCTCTCACCGAGTCTCTCTCTTTCTCCAACAGTCTCGCTCTCTCTCTCCCTCTCTCGTCTCTTTTCCCCAACTCTCCACCCAGCCACCTCTCTCCATGTCTCTACCCCCACCCCACCCCCCACAACCTCTCTCTCTCTCTCTCCCCTAGTCTTCCTCTCCCCCAATCTCTCTTTCCACCCCCCCAACCTCCAGTCTCTCCATGCTCTCCCCCCTAGTCTTTTTCTCTCAGTCTCTCTCTCTCTCTCTCTATCCCTAGTATCTCCATATCTCCCCAGTCGCTCTCTGTGCCCATCTACCTCTCCCCCCTTCTCTGTCTCTCTCTCTCCCCCCACTTTATCACTTTCTCTCCCTCTCTGCCAATTCCTCTCCCTTCCCAGTTTCTCTCTCTCTTTCTCTCTCTCCCCCATCTCTCTCTCTCTCTCTCTGCCCCCTCCCCCAGTATATCTCTTCCTCCAGTCACTCTCTCACTCTCCCACAGTCTCGCTCTCTCTCCCCCCAGACACTCTCTCTATCTCTCTCCCCCCCTCCTCCACACTCTCTCTGTCCCAGTCGCTCTCTTTTTCTCTCTCCCACCCTAGTCTCACTCTCTCTTCCCCCACACTCTCTCTCTCTCTCTCTCTCTCTCTGTCCCAGTCTCTCTCTCTCTTCCCCCAATCTCTCTCTCTCTCTCTCTGTCCCAGTCTCTCTCTCTCTCTCTCTCTTCCCCCAATCTCTCTCTGTCCCAGTCTCACTCTCTCTCTCCCCCAGTTCCTCTCTGTGCCCATCTTCCAGCCTCCAGTCTCTCTCTTGCCCAGACCCTCTCCCCCTCCGACTCTTTCTCTCTCTCTCTCTCTCTCTCTCTCTCTCTCTCCCAGTCTCTCTCCCTCCCCCAAATCTCTCTCTCTCTCCTCTCTCTCTCTCTCTCTCTCTCTCCTTCGCTCCCCAAATCACTCTCTCTCTGTTCCCAGTCCCTCTCTTTCCACGTTTCTATCTCCCACTCTATTCCCTCAGTCTGTCTCTCTCCCCTCCCTCTCGTCCCTAGTCTCTCTCTCTCTCTCTCCCACCATCTCTCTCTCTCTCTCTCTTCCCCAGTCGCTCTCTCCCATGACCAGTCTCTCTCTCTCTCTCTCCCCCAGACTCAATTTCTTTTCCATTTCCCCCTCTCTCTGTCTCTCTAACCCCACCCCCCTCAGCCTTTCTCTCCCTCTGCGAGTCTCTCTCTCTCTTTCCGTCTCTTTCTTTCGCTCCGTCTCTCTCTCTCCCCCACTCTCTCTCATTCTCTTTCCACTCACTCTCTCTCTCCCTCTCTCCCTCCCCACTCTCTCTCTCTCTCTCTCTCTCTCTCTCTCTCTCCCCACTCTTTCTCTCTCTCTCCCAGACTCTGTCTCACACTCTCTTCCCCCAGTTTCTCACACTCGCTCCCCTAATTTCTCTCTCTCTCTCTCCCCTCTCTCTAACCCCACGCCCAGTCTCCCCCAGTTTTTCACACTCTCTTCCCCCATTCTCTGTCACTCTACCATTCAGTCTCTCTCTCTCTCTCCCCTCCTCTCTCTCTCTTCCCCCCGGTCTCTCCCTATCTCCCCAGTCTCTCTCTCTGCTCTGTCTCCCTCTCCCCCCTCTCCCCATCTCTGTCTCTCTCTTCCCCCATTCTGGCTCTTTCTCCCCATCTTTTTATCTCTCTCCCTCTCTTCCCCCCCCCCCCCCCCGAGTCTCTCCCTCTCTTTCAGTCCCTCTCTCCCTCCCAGTTTCTTTCTCTCTCCCACCCAAGTCTCTCTCTCTCTCTCTCTCTGCCCCCTCTCTCTCTGTCTCTACCTCAGTCTCTCCCTCCTCGAGTGTCTCTCCTTCTTCCTGTTGTGTATGTAATAACTCAATACACTGAATACTGTAAACTCCGAACAGGTTCAAACTTGGCTCTACTTTATTAGGGCCCAAAGTGATTACATTACAAGATGGCTGGCCTTTTATACCTGGGCTGCACACACAGCCCAATGACAGTGGAGCCACCTGGTGGCTAGTAAACCCAAGCATACATACATGACAATTCCCCAGTCTCACTCTCTCTCTCTCTCTCCCCCTCACAGTCTCTCTCTGTTCTCTAATTTCTCTCTCTCCCCCACAGTCTCTCTCTCTCTCTCTCTCTTCTCTCTCTCCATCTCTCTCTCTCCCAACACCAGTCTCTCTCTCTCTCTCTCTCTCTCTCTCTCTCTCTCTCTCCCCCACTCTCTCTCTCTCTCTGTGCCCAGTCTCTCACTCCCCCTTTCTCTGTCTCTCTCTTCCCCCCCCCCCATTCCCTCTCTCTCTTGCCCAGTCTCTCTCTCTTTCTCTCTCTTTCCCCGTCTCTCTCGCTTTCTCCCCACTCTATATCTCTCTCGCTCTCTCTCTCTCTCTCTACTCCCACGCCCAGTCTCTCATGCTCTCTCCCCCAGTTTCTCACACTCTCTCACCCAGTCTTACTCTCTCCTATTCTCTCTTACTCTCCCATTCTCTCTCTCTCTCTCTCTCTCTCTTTCTCTCTCTCTCTCCCCCGAGTCTCTCACACTCTTTCAGTCCGTCTCTCCCTCCCAGTTTCTCTCTCTCCCACCCAAGTCTCTCTCTTTCTCTCTCTCTCTCTCTCTCCCCCAGTCTCTCTTTCTCCCAGTCTCTCTCTCTCTCTCCAGTTTCTCTCTCCCTCTTTCCAAGTTTCTCTCTCTCTCCCTCTTTCCCCCTGTCTCTCTGTCTCTCTGTCTCTACCTCAGTCTCTCCCTCCCAGAGTCTCTCTCTTTCTTCCCTAGTCTCACTCTCTCTCTCTCTCTCTCTCTCTCTCTCTCTCTCTTCCCCAGTCTCTCTCTGCGCACTCTCTCTCTCTCTCTCTCGCCTTTTCCCCCAGTCTCTCTCTCACTCTCTCTCTTTCTCTGGCCAAAATTATCTCTCAATCAACATAACAAAAACAGATTAGCTGATCATTTTCACATTGTGGGAGCTTGCTGTGCACAATCGGCTGTCATGTTTCCCACATTCCAACAGTGACTACACTCCAAAAGTATTTCATTGGCTGTAAAATGCTTTGAGACGTTCGGTGCTCATGAAAGGTGCTATATAAATGCAAGTCTTTCTTTCTTTTTTAAAATCTTTCACTCTCTCCCCCAGTCTCACTCTCTCTCTTTCCCTCCTCAGTCCCACTCTCTCTCTTCCCCCTAGTCATCTTTCTCTCTCTCTCTCTCTCTCTCTCTCTCTCGTCCCATAGAAGCGAGTTGTTCTCGGAAAATGATTCAGTTCATGTGGTGAATAATGTTACACATTGTCTCCTGCCCCTATTTGATGCACAGGCAGACAGGGGAAGCATAAGGTCCCGTGCTTGGACCAAACAATGGAAGACTGCAAGTTGGGGAGGACGACATTATTTGGTTATTTGAAGCACTGGGTGACAATTGGGCTGATGAAGGCAGCTTGGTTCCAGCAATGAAGATGTGTATCACATTGGACAGACTTCTCTCGAAGGCTGGTGTGTTCCTCCCTCCCTACTCTTAACCAGTTGTGAGACAGTAGCAACATTCTCTGCATCTTTTGCAGGCAAATCCTTTCAATGTGGCATCAGCCAGAAACACGAATCACCATGTCATGTTGAAGTAAAGGAGATGGCCTTTTGTTCAATGGGAAGTAAAACTTAATTTTTTTTAAAAACAGCCCCTGTGATGTATATGTAAGAGTAAGAATCACTATTGATATAACATTAGGAAAAATCTGGAGAAAGTATAATTACTAACTCAGTTTAATAAGATTAAAATTTATCACTGTTCTAAAATCTACATTTTATCTAAACTGAAACCTGGAAAAATGTTTTTTTTTCCACTTCTACCAACCGTCACAAGTTTGGGTACACATTACTCTTAAACAACATCCCATGTGTACTTTCTGGGGACATTCTAATGGCCTGGAAATCCCGGACCCTAAGGACGGTCTACGGACCCGGGAAGGCATCGCAAAAGCCGGTTTTCAGCGCACAATGCGCATCTGTTGAAAACCAGCTTTTCCGATCTGTCAAACTGGAGCTTGACAGATCCTCCGTATCTCAGGAGCGAGGACATTTGCATGGGCAAAATTGTTGTATTTACCCATATCTTACCCAGCAAATGTCCTGAAAACTCTTGCGCCTGATACACTCAGTCCCTGCTTTTAACATAGCCAAGTTTGCTGATGATATAAAGATGGGAGGAAAAGCAATGTGTGAGGAGGGCGCAAAAGGACATATGCTAAGTGAGTAGGCAAAAATTTGGCAGATGGAGTATAATGTTGGAAAGTGTGAGCTCATGCACTTTGGCAGAAAAAAAATCAAAGAACAAGTTATTATTTAAATGGAGAAAGATTGCAAAGTGCCGCAGTACAGCGGGACCTGGGGGTACTTGTGCATGAAATATAAAAGGATAGTATGCAGGTACAGCAAATGATCAGGAAGGCCAATGGTTATTGCAAAGGGGATGGAGTATAAAAGCAGGGAAGTCTTGCTACAGCTATATAAGGTATTGGTATTCACTCAGAGAGTTGTTAACCTGTGGCATTCTCTACCGCAGAGAGTTGTTGATGCCAGTTCTTTGGATATATTCAAGAGGGAGTTAGATATGGCTCAAGGGATCGAGGGGTATGGAGAGAAAGCTGGAAAGGGGTACTGAGGTGAATGATCAGGCATGATCTTATTGAATGGTGGTGCAGACTCGAAGGGCCAAATGGCCTACTCCTGTACGTATTTTCTATGTTTCTATGGTGACGCCACACCTGGAATACTGCGTGCAGTTTTGGTTTCCATATTTACGAAAGGATATACTTGCTTTGGAGGCAGTTCAGAGAAGGTTCACTAGGTTTATTCCAGGGATGAGGGGGTTGACTTATGAGGAAAGGTTGAGTAGGTTGGGCCTCTACTCATTGGAATTCAGAAGAATGAGAGGTGATCTTTATTGTATTCCTAACACACATGAGACTGCACACGGGGAGGTTAAAGTAACAGTGACCTCAGTCTTTATTAAGACAATCCAGAGTGAGGAACAGGCCTTACAGGCCGGCTTATATACAGTGCCCCCAAGAGATGCTGGGATTCCTTGGGACTTCAGGGGATGCACTCCTTGGTGCTTTACAGATACAAAACAATCTTATCGAAATGTATAAGATTATGAGGAGGCTTGACAAGGTGGATTCCGAGAGGATGTTTCCACTGATGGGGGAGACTAGAACTAGAGGGCATGATCTTAGAATAAGGGTCCGCCCATTTAAAGCTGAGATGAGGAGAAATTTCTTCTGAGGGTTGTGGATCTGTGGAATTTGCTGCCTCAGAGAGCTGTGGAAGCTGGGACATTGAATAAATTTAAGACAGAAATAGACAGTTTCTTAAATGAAAAGGGGATAATGGGTTATGGGGAGCGGGCGGGGAAGTGGAGCTGAGTCCATGATCAGATCAGCCATGATCTTATTGAATGGTGGAGCAGGCTCGAGGGGCCGTATGGCCTATTCCTGTTCCTATTTCTTGTGTTCCTATAGCCTACTTTTACAGGTGTAAGCGTTTTAAAACATACAACAACATTGTAAAATAAAATTTTTAAAACACATATTTTATTGTTTAAAACCCTGCCCACTAAGGTAAGTTTATTTAAAACCATAATTTAAAAAACTTTTTTAAAAATTCGAAAAATATATCTTTTTTTCTAAGACATAAATAACTTTAATTTAAATTAATGTTAAATATGTAGTGTATTTTTTCTATTTTTTTATTAGTGTTTTGGGTGTTTGAGGGCTGTTTCTCAATCATAATAATGGGAACTCCAACTTAGAGTTCCCATTATTATGAATGAGAAAGTACTGTACCTGGATTGGCTGCCCAGAGCCATGTGACGGCAGCTCCAACTTACGGATGTCCAAATGTGCACGCGCTCTGACGCGCAATGAGTGAAGGCCTCAGGACCGGGATTGCTGTCGGGCGCACAAGGAACAGGTAAGTGCGCATTTTTTCAAACTTTTTCAGTCGATCACCCGCGGGAAGCAGCCGATTGGGATTTCTGAGCCAATTAAATCTGTGATATGAAAATAAAGGGGAAAAAAAAGAAATTACATTTATATAGCACCTTTCACATCCTCAAGACGTTTCAAAGCGCTCTGCAGCCATTCAATTATTTCAAGTGCAATTGCTATTATAATATAGGCAACCACAGCAGCTGGTTTGCACAGAGCAAGATCCCACAAACAGCAATGAGATAAATGACTGTAATGTATGCACCAGTGAGAATGCTCACAGGTTTGTAAACTGTTGATCTGTGAGTGGCTTAGCCAGTAATATGATGTTCACAAGACTCAATAAAACCCCAGCCAGTTAGGTTCAGGGGAGTCACACAAGGCAAGTGCTTGTGAGCCTGGTGGATGAACTGATAATGTGCAGTGTGATTGTTAAACCATTTGCTAATGAACCAACTAGTTCTTAATAGCAATGTGTTGCTATGAATTCTTAAGCAAAGAACCCATGAAGCAAATACATTACAGTGACCAATTCATAGCTTTTGGTGGAGGGATAAATGTTGTCCAGCATACTTTTCCTGCTGTTCTTCTAGTGCCATAGTATCTTTTACATTCCCCTAAGCAGGCAAAAAGAGCATTACCTTATTATCTTATCTAAAATACAGCTCCTCCAACAGTGCAGCACTCCCTCATACTGAAATGTCAGTCTGGATTACATGCTCAGTTCTCTGGAGTGGGTCTTGAATCCACAACCTGCTGGTTCTGAGGTAAGCGTGCATGTTCTCACTGGAAACGAGAAGGTTGAGATGAGAGATGATATGGTTGATGTTTGTAAGATTCTAAAGGGACTAGATAATGTAGACCAGGGCAGGCCGTTTCACCTGGTCCAGAGGAGTAGTCCAGTGTTTAGAGGGGAAAGTTTAAAACTAATCTGTGGGAAAAGTGAGCGAGTGGTCAATCTGTGGAACAGACTCTCTTGGAAGATGATGGAAGCAGTTAGTATTGATCCATTCAAATGTCAATGAGATAGTTTACTTTCAGAAAATAACGGGCCTAACATTCCGGCCTCGCCGGGTCCGTACGAAGTGCGCACGGACACGGCGAGGCCTCGCAAAAGCCGGTTTTCGGGGCGAGATGCGCATGTGCCAAAAACCAGCTTTTCCGATCTGTCAAGATTTCTCTTGACCGATCCTCCACATCACTGGGAGAAGGACATCCCCGCGGGAGAGATTGGGCTATTTGCCCAACTCATGCCCAGGGAATGTCCTTCAAACTCTTACGCCTACAGGCGTATAGCCTACTTTTACCAGTGTAAGAGTTTTAAAACATATCAAAATGTAATTTGAATACACATTTTTATAGTAAAAACTCTGTCCATTAAAAAAAAATCCAAAATATATATATTATATATATATATATATAATATATATATATATTTAAAACATTTAATTACATTTAATTAATTTTAAATATGTGAGGTGTTTTATTCATTTATTGGGCTCAAAATTGCCCAGGAGTTGCTGCATTTTTTTTTTGGAGCAACTTGATTTTTCTGGAAAATCTTATAAATCCCCATTTTGCACATTCAATTTACGCCAGTGTCAGTGAGTTAGTTAGGATTTTTTTAGTTTAGTTTAGTTTTTTTCAAAAGGGGGCGTTACCAGCCACCTATGCCCGTTTTGGCCATTTAAACCAGTTTGGACAGCTAATAGTTGCTCCAAACTAACTTAGGCCAGAAAACCCTTGCGGAGAGTTAAGGAATCAGTGCAGGTAGGTACATTGGAGGCCAGCAGAACGTAATGACTTGACTAAAGAATGTGAATAGGATCAAACAGCTATACAGGACATCATATGACAAACTTTGCAAAGTTAATTTACAATACAACAGAAGCATTCATGGAAGCTTAAACTACAAAAATAAAAGTAACGAGACAAAACATATTTACATAATTTTTTCTAAATATCCAAATAAAAAATAGAAGGATCTCCTGCTCGTAATTCTTATGTTCTTCCAGCCGCCTAAGCTTACCCACCATCATAGAAATATTTTATATCATATAGCCAGGAAATTTACTGTTTGTTTTATGCCTTTAAATATTCTGAAAATTCAAGCAAAATTATTCCAGCAAATCTAATGTTCAAGAATTGATTATGATGTATTTGAAAGTATTTTCTATTAACTTGGTTTGGAAAGTATTTTCATCAACAGGGTTAAGGAAAGTCTTGAGTAAGCTTGTTAAAATTACTGGCTACACAATTATCAGCCCCACCCGGGGATCAAAACTCCAGCCCCTCCCCCGCCCCCCCAGCCCCATCCCCACCGTCTCGGCTTGGGCCCCGCAACAACCTGCTTGTTATGGTGTGGCCTTCTAGCCCTGGAAGGCAGCGGGCCGGCCTGTGCGGTAAGCCACTCGGCCCAGGATAGGGGTGGGACGCATCGGGACCCTCGCTGCAACACGCACACAGATGCTGGGGACAGGAGCTACTGCGCATGTGCGCACACTCCAACACGCATGTGCAGAGCTGCTGGCACTGTTGCTGGCGCAGGGCCCTAGCTCCGCCCCCCCAATCGACTGGCCACACTGCGCCAAGTCCTGGGAGAGGCAACACAACGGCCAGAATCGGGGGAGATTCTTTTGGTGCCGTTTTCAGCCCACAAAGTCGGAGCATCTCTGGTGAGTGTGCCGAAAAAAGGGGTGGGCCAAATTTGAGCCCGATATGTTGTGTTTGGGGGGGTTTTCTCATTGATAGTAATGGGAACTCATACAAACAGAGCTTCCATTTTTATCAATGAGAATACTGCATCGTGATTGGTTGTCGAGGCCCACGTGACTCCAGCTTGGACTTGCGTACCTGAAAGGAATCTCTTCATGTGCTGCGCAGTGAATCTAGGCCTTCAACCGGGATCTTGCGTTCCTTCGAGACCACCAGGTACTTTTGTAGATTTTTGGGGGGTTGGAGGCGTTCGTACGAAGGAAGCCTCTGACCACAATTTCAGGCCCAATATTTTGGGATACAGTATATGAGTGATTTAAGACTATGTGGTAAGTGCAACTTGTTTAGGAGGAATAGATGACATTGGACCTGTGGTTCCTAAAGCTCCCCACCACTGGGGGTTTTCCTCACCTCATTTCTGGTTCTGTTGTCGACAAATTGATAGTGATTGATTGTTTTTGTGGTGGAGGAGCGGCGCGAGATCGGGGTGGAGGAGCGGTGTGAGATCACGGCGGAGGTGAGGCGAATGTTTGGCGGAGGAACGGCGAGAGATCGTGGCGGAGGTGCGGTGAATGTTTGTGGCGGAGGAGCAGCGAGAGATTGTGGCAGAGGTGCAGCAAATGAGGGTACGGGGCCCAGAAGAAGCGAGGGCCCAGGGGCAGCACGGGCCAGCCCACACTGCGATATGTGTGCACGCTAGGTCTGTGCAGCAGAGCAAGTCTCCAGTCGTCGTGGTTAACCCTTGCCACTGGATAAACGCCTAGCTCTGTCAAGCCCGTGTGGTGGCTGGTGTGCAATGGTCACCACACGTTAAAAAATCCACGCACAGGCATCTTCCACCCCTTCAATTGGAGTTCAGGAACTGGAACATCGGGTCCTTCATTGAAACACCTGTGAACTCGTGGAAGCAAGTCATCTTCGTTCGAGGGGCTGCTTATGATGATAAGTCAACAACTCTATTATCGTTGTATCCTGTGACTACCAGGATGGTAGAAGGCAAACTAGCAATTCTTATGTTCCTATGACTTACACTTTTGAAAGCTGATTGTCACATGCCATAATGCAGTTCACTGTCCTGTGTCCTTGCTGGGTGTGGATGTAAGCAGCATTATAACCCAAACTGAGCTGGCAGTAGAACACTGGACACATGGGAGGTGCTGTCCCTGCCGACAGCTCATTTACCTTGTCATTACTGCTTTGAGGCACAAACACACTGCAAGTGGAAAGGTAGTAAAACAAGACGCTTTCCAATTAGATAAAACGTTTCTTGTCAGTAATAGTTGATATATATAGAAGTTGATTGTATATTTGGACTGAATGGTCTAGGCAAAATGTACTTTTTAGCAGACATTAACTGATAAGAAATAGTTAATATGATCAAATTAATGCTTTTGGATCATTTACATCTGTAGTTCAATCATCCAGAAGCTAAAAGCATGAAATGGCACATAAAGGATGTGAACAGCTGCATCAGTTTAATACAGTAAATGAGTTTTTGAACTTTAAAGACAATCTGTACTTTTACAGAACTATTTTTTGTAGTTGAGATTACATTCTGACATTACAACCGTGCCTACACTTCAAAAACTACTTCATTAGATGTAAAGTGCTTTTGGACATCCTGAGGTCATGAAAGACTATGACATTATATTAATGCAAGGCTTTCTTTCTTTATACATAATATGCAAGTGTGGACTTTGAGCAAGGATAATCTTGACTTGGCTCTGTTTGCCAACAATAGCTTGTTCACAATCTAGGCTCACATGAAGAATGGCACTTAGGTGAGTTATCAGTGGGCTGACAGCGCCTGTGGAACTGATTCAGCTACTGTGAAGTGTTGAAGGGCCAATGTTCCCTGTAACTTTCTTTGGCCCGCGTAGCCACTTTAACAGGCTGCATGGGCCATTCAAGATTCCACACACGTGCGTTTTTTCTATTTAAACGTCGGCTCACCGGCTGCGCGGCAACTCAAGCGCTGAACGGTCGCACAGCCGGGCAGCTTAAAGGGAACATTTTCCTGCGTAAAGGTGCCAAATAAATGCAAGTTATTGTTGCATCGCAACATGAATTTGCACCTTCAGGAGATAAGGAGAGAGGAGAAAACACTTTCGTCTGCACAGCAGATTAATTCTTCAGTCATTTTGTAACGCCAGACTAATTCCTCACACCAAATAGAGGCCAGTTATACTGCCGGGCTCATTCCTTTACATACTTCAACCTCCTTCAGAAGGTTACTTAATGTATTTGCTTCATGGGATCTTTGCTTAAGGATTCATAGCAACACATTGCTGTTAAGAACAAGTTGGTTTCTTAGCAAAAGGTTTAACAATCACACTACACATTACCAATTCATCCACCAGGCTCACAACCACCTGCATCATCGTGGATCCCCCGAACCCAACTGGCTGGGGTTTTATTGAGTCTTGCGAACATCACGTGACTGGCTAAGCCACGACTCAAATCAACAGCTCGAGAAACCTGTGAGCATACTCACATGGGGCCTACATTACAGCTATGGTGCCAGTGGCTAGAAACACAACTGCAGGCCACACTTGGATTTCCTGCCAGTGCTAAGACCTGTCAGAAGGCAGGCCAGCATCTGAGGTGGCTCCCAGTCATGCTCCAGGACAGGAAATCCCAGTACTCCTGAGCATGGACAGACGCAACTCATTTTGGGCGTATTGTTCCCCTTCAATGCCGGGGTGGGGGTCGGGGGCAGAAAAATCATCCCCCTTGAAGTTCAATTGCTACTCTGTGCTGTTAGTTATTCTTATCATCATAGGCAGTCCCTCGAAATCGAGGAAGACTTGCTTCCACTCTAAAAATGAGGTGGCTGAACAGTCCAATACGATAAACACAGTCCCTGTCACAGGTGAGATCGACAGTCGTCGAGGGAAGGGGTGGGTGGGACAGGTTTGCTGCACGCTTTTTCCGCTGCCTGCGCTTGGTTTCTGCATGCGCTCGGCAATGAGACTTGAGGTGCTCAACGCCCTCCCAGATGCTCTTCCTCCACTTAGGGCGGTCTTTGGCCAGGGACTTCCAGGTGGCGGTGGGGATGTGCACTTTATCAGGGAGTTATTCTTAATTGGCGCAGCAGTTGGGTGTTACCATTAGCCTAAGCTAAGGAAGGGGGAAAGAATCAGCCAAGGTTTTTTTTAATCCCTAATTGCTATCCCATCATTCCCGCTGAAAAGTGTCCATGTGAATTGTCAGATGTAAATAATCAGTTCCGCTGGGATGCTCTCAATGGTCAAATAGTCCACTGATACCCGCTGTCGAGGCTCAATATTGGAGTTGGATATCAATGGGTTGTTAGCAGCTGCAGAACTGACTTTCAGCACCAAGAGGAGAGGAGAAAATTGGGGAAGAAAAGAGATATATACAGCTCTATTGGTAGTAGAATGACAATCATTTTTTTCTTTAAATAGAGAATGATATAAACTGAAGATGAGAAACTGCACATCTTCAACAATTGACATGGTTCATTGTTTCTCGAAATCAGCCCTAATGAATCATAGAGCGGGCTGTCTGTGTCACTGATCTCAACTGCAGATTAGCACAAATGTTTAAACTGCCACTGATCTCAACTAAGTTTTATTATAGTGTGTAAATACCATTTCCAACAAACATAAACACTGCACATTTAAGGGTTTAATGTATACACGCCAGTTTGTGCCTTCTATGCAACAGTGCTTTGTCTTTCCAAGCTGAACATTGTTTGAATCTATCAATCTCATTAGACTTTAGTGTCTTGCATTAATAAAAGTCACCATTAAAATTTCACTATGTACATAAACTGATAACTGAAGCATAAAAATTACTATTTGCAATATTAGCGTATGAATGCTCAATGCAATTGTATGACGTTCCCAGTTCATTAACCTAGTTATTTTAAAAAGGCCACTGGTCTATTAAGGGAGTGTGCCTTGGTTCAATAGTGGCATGTCTGCCACTGGGTCGGAAGGTTATCAGTCCGAGCACTACTCCAGTCAGCGAATGGAGACGAGAGTTTCTGGGGCCGAAGTTGCCCCCTGCCCGAAATGGTTTTTACCACAGCTGTGGTTGAGGTCGCCTCTTAAGCGAAATTCCGCTCTTTGTTGTTTTTTTTAAAAATTCAAATCCTGGAAGTTACTATTAATGGGGGCGGTGACTACACGAGAGGGGCGGATACGCGACAGTGGCAACACCTGAGGGGGCGGAAGTTGGGGACAGCGCGGAGTGACCACCGCGATGACGTTATCACGGTGCCGCGACACCACGGCTCTCCCCTTCACTTAAAGGGGAGAGCATTCGCGAGTTTAAAACGTCGGCCCACTGAGCCACCAGGGAGGGTTTGGGCCGGGCCAGCGGCCTGGCACCGAAGAGAGAGTTCATCTTCTCCTTTAAGGGAAGCTGTACTGCCATTGCAGAAGGCCACAGCCTCACTGGGCCGCCAGGAAAAAACAGGATTTGGCACCGCCGGGCGGGCCGAATATTTTCAGAGGAAAATGTCGCTGTCGGGTGGGAGGGGGGTAGATCGGCGGTGCGCACAGTGATGACGCACGTAACACAGATCGGCAGCCGTGGAACAGTAGGGGGAGGGTTATCAGGGCACTGCCAGGAAACCTTGAAAGGGCAATTGGGCTATCGGCGGCCATTCCACGAAAAGTCGGCGGCTGTTCCACTCCGCAGTGTGGCCGCCGATTTGCGGTGGTAACAGGCAATTTGGAGAGGGGCAATTTCGGCCCCTCTGAATACTGGCTTGACTTCCAGCAGGGTACTCTGTCTCATCAGTGCAGATTAAATTTAAAGTAATCCTCCAGTGGCTAAATGAGTTTATTCATCAAGAAGCTGAGATTCGGGGCGTATAATCCTGGTCTGTGCTGGGCAAGTCAATTTTAGCCAGGAAACCGTAGGAGTGCTACAATTGGCCATGGTGCCCATGGGTTAGGAAGAGGAGCAGAAACAAGTGTTTCCATTCTGACCGCTATCGAGCGACCCCTGCTAGAAATGCACATGTACGCAGGTGAGGACAGGTTCATGGTTACCCCATCATTGAATAGCCTGCCACCACTGAATGCCGAGACTCACAATGAGCTCCCATCTCCTACCCGGAATCATATCCTCAGTTTGGGCTGATAAATGGCAAGTAACATTCACACCACACAAGTGCCAGGCAATGACTATCTCCAACAAGTGAGAGTTTAAACACAGCCCTTTGACATTCAATGACATTACCATCGCCGAATCTCCCACCATCAATATCCTGCGGGTTACCATTGACCAGACACTCAACTGGACCAGCCACATAAATACTGTGGCAACGAGAGCAGGTCAGAGGCTGGATATTCTGTGGCGAGTAACTCACCTCCTGACTCCCCAAAGCCTTTCCACCATCTACAAGGCACAAGTCAGGAGTGTGATGGAATACTCTCCACTTACCTGGATGAGTGCAGCTCCAACAACACTCAAGAAGCTCGAGATCATCCAGGACAAAGCAGCCCACTTGATTGGTACACCATCCACCACCTTAAACATTTACTCCTTCCACCACTGGCATACCGTGGCGGCAGTGTGTACCATCTACAAGATGCACCGCAACAACTCACCAAGGCTTCTTCAGCAGCACCTCCCAAACCCACGACCTCCACCACCTAGAAGGACAAGGGCAGCAGGCACATGGGAAAACCACCACCTCCAAGTCGTACACCATCCTGACTTGGAAATATATCACCGTTCCTTCATCGTCGCTGGGTAAAAATCCTGGAACTCCCTAACAGCACTGTGGGAGTAATTTCACCACAAGGACTGCAGCGGTTCAAGGAGGTGGTTCACCAACATCTTCTCAAGGGCAATTAGGGATGGGCAATAAATGCTGGCCTTGCCAGCGACGCCTACATCACATGAACGAATAAATTAAAAAGGATTGAAGACAGCCTGGAGAGGTGGGGAGTGGAGAAGAATGACAAGAGGTGAAAATAAATGATAGAAGCTTTTAAAAAACCTTTGCTGCAATTTGTCACATTATGCATTATGCTGGAGGTGGCTGATAAGGCTGAGTTAAAGAGATAGGTGGGATGTTGGGCAATGTATCGCATGATCAGTGTCATCTCCAGAAACTCATTGTTGATCACTTCAGGGGTTGGAGAGGAATTTCCCCCCCAAAAACATCCCTCTGAATTGGCCTAGGGTGTTTAAAATCTGTTTTGTGCCTGTCCCAGGAGATGACATGGCTGTTGGTGCGTGGGGTACATTGGGGTTGTGTTGCCTGTTTCCAACATAGCTGAATGGGACAGACTCAGTGGATCAGCTAGTCTTTCATCCATCTTTTTCAAATGATCATATATTCGTAGGTACTTTTTATGTGACATTTATTTTTTAGAGCAGTGCAACGTCCCATTCCTCTCATGAGTGTAACAGCTGATAACAGTTATATTGAAGAGGAAAATAAATGATGATGATGGCAAGTGCTTCAGAGGAAAGTAAGTGGGGGGAAACTCAAGGCAGCTCTGTGGAGGAAGACTTGAGCATTAAAGAAGACAGGCCCAGCCTCTGGGAGAGTAACAGTAACCCGATTACAGTAGTCTTCCTTCACTAAGCAGCTTCAAAAGTTTCTGCACTTCCTCATCACCATCATCCATTTTTCTCTTCAATGTAACTGTTATCAGCTGCTATACTCATATACAATTGGTAAAGAACATGTGGATGACTATGACAGGGATGGGAAGTTGCAGTGTTCTAGTTCTGGATCTGAAGGAACATAATAAAGCTGTTTATTCTAATTAGGATTCCCTATTTTTGTAGGTTAATTACTGCCCCTTTAACATTGCCAGGAGGTATTCTGGAGGCTATTGTATAGATGTTTTCATTCTTTTGCCCAAGAAGTCTATTGATTGAACACGGCAAACCAATCCCACCCATCCTTTTCCCTCAACGACTGTCTGTCCCACCTGCGACAGGGACTGTGGTTCTCGTATTGGACTGTTCAGCCACCTAAGGACTCATTTTAAAGAGTGGAAGCAAGTCTTCCTCGATTCTGAGGGACTGCCTATGATGATGATATCATCAGAATTTGATTTCTGAGCAGAATTCTTACCTTGACAACTAAGCCAATTATTGATTGCGGTGGCCGTGGCATTTTAATTATCTTTACATACACATCAAATAATTTAAAACACAGATAAGCTGTGTATTACATGCATTGATTATCTGCTAAACCAATACTTGCAAATACAAGCTTTCCTTTTATTGCAGTGCTAACTGAACATTCCAGGGTTTATCTCTACAACTACATTTTTCGAAAGCTGATATTTTTGTTTGAACTGGCACAAATCATACTTTGCACTAATTGCGTGTTGGTGAAGGTTCATCATGAGCATAAATACTTGACAAGTGATATTGGGATATTACTTACCACCATGGTACATTATTTTGATTGGGAGAGGGCTGAAGTCACAATCATTAGGGATGGATCTGCATTTAGAATTCCTTTACAAAAAATTAAGGCACATTAGAACACATTTCTATTTCAATAACAAAACAATCCCAAGCAACTAAATGCAGAACATATCACAGTTTGTACGCTGTAGTCATTCTTCTCTGAGCTGGACAAAATGAAGACTTTGGTGATGCTGAGAGGGGGCATGTCATATTATTCAACTTGCATTAAGCTTCATCACTATTTTGCCAATATGGACTTACTTTGGTCCAATGTCAGGACAACATCCAGCGTTGTATTAAACCCACTAGTAGCATTAGTCCACATTGTAATGTAGACCATGAGCTCTTACAGGAATAAATGTCCATTTTGTTTTTATGGTATCTATTATTTAGTGCTTAGCTTAACCAATTTTATAAACCAGTCAGTTAAACACCAGATTAGTAATGATCTACATCTCAGCACTCAAATCTCACCCCCTCAGATCATATATTAATTAACCTCTCCTTTCCACTTTTGACAGGTGGATTAGGTTCAAATTATCAGGAGTCAATGGAGAGTAATATTGGGCAGGGAGTAAAGCCAGCATTCCACGTGATCCCATGGATATCCCACCTGGCAAATTAAGTTACTATTATCCCCAATGTCTTTATTTCCCATTTATTTATTACTTTATTTCTCTTTCTATAAAAAAAGGTGTTTGCCTCCTCTTATTTGGATTCATAAGCCATCTCTCTGTGGTGTAGTGTATTTAACACTTCATAGCTCATGGAACACCAGTGTTTATGTTACATCTTGCAGCTTTCAAACTCCTTAAGATATCTTTAAGCTGTCTTTCATCCAAAATCAGGACTGTGTCTGTAAAGTTCCCATTTAAAGATTTAAACCTCCTTTCTTGTGGACTTCAAGAACCTTCATGTGTAAAGTGTTTGGAGGATTTACCATTTTATTAAAGTTATCTGTAATTCACACTTCTCTATCTACCCCATCTGTTCTTCCAAGGTTTAACGTAAACCAATCTGTGTTTTTTCAGCAGTCATTATTTGATTTGGGGCATGTACATAAACTTCAACACACCACTTAGAATGATAAAAATCATTTGTGATATGCTGTTTTAAGCTACTTAAAACAAGATCCCAATAAATTAAGAACATAGGAACAGGAGTAGATCATTGAGCCCCTCGAGTCTGTTCCGCCATTCAATGAGATCATGGCTGATCTGCGACCTAACTCCATATACCTGCTTTTGGCTCATATCCCTTAATACCTTTGGTTAACAAAAACCTATCAATCTCAGATTAACAATTGATCTTGCATCAATTTCCATTTGCGGAAGTGAGTTACAAACCTCTACCATCCTTTGTGTGTAGAAGTGTTTCCTAATTTCACTGCTGAAAGGTCTGGCTCTAATTTTTAGACTGTGCCCCTAGTCCTAGAATCCCCAACCAGCAGAAATAGTTTCTCTCTATCTACCCTATCTGTTCCCCTTAATATCCTGAAAACTTCGATCAGATCACCCCTTAACCCTCTAAATTTTAGGGAATACAACCCTAATTTGTGTAAGCTCTCCTCGTAACTTAAACCTTAATTAATAAACATTGATTGAACCCTGTTAAGTACAGAATAGATTTATTAAAATTCATCCATCATTGTACAATAGTCCAGTAACATCATCATCATCATAGGTAATCGAGGAAGACTTGCTTCCACTCTAAAAGTGAGTTCTCAGGTGACTGACCAGTGCAATACGGGAATTAGAGTCTCTGTTACAGGTGGGACAGACAGTCATTGAAGGGAAGGGTAGGAGGGAAGTCTGGTTTGTCACACATTCTTTCCACTGCCTGCACTTGATTTCTGCATGCTCTCGGCGACGAGACTCGAGGTGCTCAGCGCCCTCCTGGATGCTTTTCCTCTACTTAGGGCGGTCTTTGGCCAGGGACACCCTTTCGTGGTCAAAATTGCCAACACAATCCACTCGCTAAAGTTGGTATTTCCTGCTAAATGTGGCAAAAGCTACGATTCCAGGATAAAAGTCAGCAAACCAGCAAATTATAGCAGATAGTATGTTTTTGTATTTTTGTTACTGTGGCGCACCAAGCTTATGGTCTACAGGGCTGTAGTAATACCCGCCCTCCTATATGGCTCAAAGATGTGGACCATATACAGTAGATACCTCAAGTCGCTGGAGAAATATTGCACTTTATCGAGCTTTGAGGGTGTCTTTGAAATGTTTTCTCTGTCAACCTGGGGCTCGCTTGCCGTGAAGGAATTCCGAGTAGAGCACTTGTTTTGGGAGTCTTGTGTCGGGCATGCGAACAATGTGGCTCGCCCAACGGAGCTGGTCGAGTGTGGTCAGCACTTCAATGCTAGGAATGTTGGCCTGATCGAGGACACTGACGATAGTGCGTCTGTCCTCCCAGGGGATTTGCAGGATCTTGCGGAGACAACGCTGGTGGTATTTCTCCAGCGACTTGAGGTATCTACTGTATATGGTCCACATCTTTGAGCCATATAGGAGGGCGTGTATTACTACAGCCCTGTAGACCATAAGCTTGGTGCGCCACAGTAACAAAAATACAAAAACATACTATCTGCTATAATTTGTTGGTTTGCTGACTTTTATCCTGGAATCGTAGCTTTTGCCACATTTAGCAGGAAATACCAACTTTAGCGAGTGGATTGTGTTGGCAATTTTGACCACGAAAGGGCATGTTTTTGAGCAAAACCTGCTACCTTTTTATGCCAGCTTTCCTTTCTTTTATCATTTCTGCTCCTAAAGGTTCCACATGTACCTCTTACCATCCACTAGCTTGTCTCTGGCCATTCAATACATGTGAACATAAATGATGCTTGTGGGCAGGTTATTTGATCATGAGGGTATCAGTAATGATCCTGAGTCTCTCCTCGCGTGGTGCGTACACATGCACACTTCCAAAAGGGTTCGCACTTCGGATTGGAAATGAACATGTGCCGGCATAGGTGAAGACAGGGTTAGACTTGGCTTTGATGCACTCATGAATAAATAGCCTGCCGACACTCTTTTATAAGTTTAAACATGAATAACGATCTGTTAGACATTGGGAGTGTTTTGAAATGTATACCCCAGCAAACGAGAAAGATAGGTGAACAACTTGATAAAGTAAATAAGCAAAACATATTGTAGATCTGTTGATTCATGCCTGTATTTTGAGATGCTGTGGATTTTGGCCTGAGAGTGAACACTGACATTGGTGCATCTATCCTCCCAGTGGATTTGCAGGATCTTGCGGAGGTGGCACTGGTAGTACTTCTCCAGTGCTTTGAGGTGCCTGCTGTATATAGTCCACGTCTTTGAGCCATATAGGAGGGCAGGCATCACTACTGTCCTGTAGACCATAAGCTTGGTGCCAGATTTGAGGTTCTGGTCTTCAAACACTCTCTTCCTCAGGCGACCGAAGGTTGCGCTGGCACACTGGAGACGGTGTTGGATCTCGTCATTGATGTCTGCCCTTGCTGATAGTAGGCTCCCAAGGTATGAAAAATGGTCCACGTTGTCCAAGGTCGAGCCATGGATTTTGATGACCGGGAGGCAGTGCTGTGTGGCAGGGTCAGGTTGGTGGAGGACCTTTGTCTTAAAGCATCAAAACACTGACCACACTCGACCAGCTCCGTTGAGCGGGACACATCGTCTGCATGTCCCACACGAGACTCCCTGAGTAAGTGCTCGACATGGAACTCCTACATGGCAACCGACCCCCAGGTGGGCAGAGGAAACATTTCAAGGACACCCTCAAAGCCTCCTTGATTGTGTAACATCCCCACCGGCACCTGGGAGTCCCTGGCCCAAGACCGCCCAAAGTGAAGGAAGTGCATCCGGGAGGGTGCTGAGCAGCTCGAGTCTTGTCGCCGAGAGCATGCAGAAACCAAGTGCAGACAGCAGAAGGAGCATGCGACAAACCAGGTTCCCCACCCACCCTTTCCTTCAACCACTGTCTACCCCACCTGTTACAGAAACTGTAATTCCTGCATTGGACTGTACAGCCACCTGAGAACTCACTTTTAGAGTGGAAGCAAGTCTTCCTTGATTTTGAGGGACTGCCTATAATGATGTGTTTTGAGATTGTGTTGAAAGCCATGAATCATGCAAACTAGTTATGAGTGCTCTTGGATGCAATATATATTATTACAGATTTCCCACCCCTATACCTGTACCTGATAAAAATGACTTTTTTAAAAATAGTTTTCCACTTTCAAATCTGGTATAATTATACCCTGTTTATATGTGTATTTCATATACTGTATTTCCATTTCCGGAAACTTCAAAGTCGTATTTTCATTTATCTTTGTTTTATCAACAATACATGTTCCTCTAAAATCTCTTACTATACATTGACTTCAGGTTATTGTAAAACTGTTAATTGGTTGCTTATGTTCTGCAAGGGGTATGTTAAACTCACTTAAAATCATTGTTTAATCTTCTATATCATAATTCCAGGTTATACAGAAGATGTTTAATTGTGTAGAAGATAGAACAAAAATGAAAAATATACTAGTTACAAATTGCACACCTTGCTTAAATTGAAATATATATTTGTCAGCAATATGGTCAAGAAGAATTCTATTCTTAAAAATATAGCATCCATGTGAAAATATCTAGTTAAAATGCAAGTTAAAAGAGGCTGGATATTTTCAACACCAAGTCAATACTGAAGGAATTGAGGTGCAACTCTATTCCCGGTCTCAGATTGTGACTGCTGGAGAACTAAATTCTTCACTGGGCACACAGTTTCTGCAGCTCATGAATTTTATTGAGCACTACAGAAACACAGTGATGTGTAGTTCACCTAACTGTGTTTGTTTTACAGCTTAATAGTCTCCGCTGGTAGCCTTAGTTGTGTATTCAATTCATTAACATTGAATCAACAATTAGAGCTTCTTTCTTCCTTTCTTTAGTGGGATTAATGGATATTGGCAAGGTTAGTACATCCACCAGTGCAACCTCTTGCTGGGAAAGCTCACAAGCTTGACTAATTCCCAGTGGCACTAACTTCATGACTTTATTCTGTGCTTTTAAGTTTGACTGAGGGGTTTAAAGGTAATGACATCATGCCGTCGCCTTTGAAAATGGGATAGTTTGCACAATTATGGATTGTGAGCATTGAAGGAATTGTACATTTACCAAAATGAGAGCTTGGCAGTAAATTGCTGTTGAAAAACATTCCTATGTAGTATTGAATGAACTATCACCTTAAATATTCTATTTCTATTTCTTTGGCAACTAAATTGTTCAATAGAAATAAAGATTATTTCACTTCAATAAATTGGTATATTCCATATAAATTGTTTCAACAAACCGAGAGAAAAATCATTACAGGGGGAAAAAAAAACTTCTGCAAATAGCAGAAAATAATGTTTCCTTTTGACAACGCGGCCAAATAGCTATTGATCAGAGAAGAATTAAATGCACACAAAGGACTGTGCCCAAACACTGGTGTGACAAATGACAATCCTGTCCATTTATTAGGATTTATTTTCCTACTAAAAATGCAATTGCCAATGTGTAATTGCCGAAAGAGAAAAAGCTGGCAGAGTTGCATTCTCTGGTTCCTAATTAACAGCTTTGGCCTGAAAGAGAGACCCTCGGACTATGCCATGAAATGTTGCAGCTGCATTGTTATTCCGCTTGATCAGTTTGCTAAAAAGTTGGCTGGGCATTGGCAATGGCGTTAAAAGCAAATTCAATAGATGTTTTGTATTGTGCCAACTGAAGTGAAAGAAGGCAACGATTAAACTTTCAAATGGGCAGCTGCAATCTGCTCGTTAAATGGAGCTAAATATGAGATTTACAGTTAATTCATCGTAATCACATATAAATATAAACAGCAACAGTGTCTTTATGCATGTATGAGAGATTGAGACAGTTTGTAAAATGCAAATAAAGTGTGCCTTAGTTTAAATGTATTCAATTTACCCCCAAGGTATCCTTTTCTTAATGTCCAACAGTATAGTAAAAATAGAAGTAAATCAGTATTTAAATGCAGAATCGAGCTTAATTTACATTTTTAACTGTTTTAAATGCTTTGGGAACTTGCAGTACAATCAAAGCAGAAATGTATTAATATGCTCAGATCAGAATTGCATTAATATTCTTTCTGTTGTTTGCCTATTAAGGAAAAAAACACTAAGGTTTGTTAAGTCTCGAGTGTCAGCGTCTTTTATATAGCACCATACTTTAGCCCATGCTTTCTCTACTGATGGAATAAAGAAGGCATTTAACTTTAGCCAGATAAAACTTGTTCACATTCAAAAAAAAAATGCAATTAGAAAAAATTTAAATCTTGATGTTTCATGAAATGTTAGCAAAGAAGTTAATAGTTCTCATTGCTCAATGGCTGAACTAAGGAACTTTGGTCACTGTATAAGAACCATTGTCCTGGTTGCTGTGTCGGTTAGAAACAGAGTCCAGCCTGGTCGTGGGAAATACCTACATATCTGACACTAGACTCATTTCTTTGAGAAAGGGGGTGGAATAGAAAGTGTGGTAATTTTACTGTTGCATTCTAATCAGCCATGGTCTGCCTAATTTTCTTTGATCTGAAAGATAAACTAATTTTCCTATAGGCTGAACAAAAGTAGTTAGCTATGTAATGCTTTTATGTTGCTTGAATAGAGTATAGAGAGAGGGCAGGAATAGTAATGGTGGGAGCACAACCTTTCTCTCGAACTCAACCACAGTCGCTACTGCTTTGAAATCAGAACCACAAGCAAAGACTATTGGAATGCCATCCTCTGTGCTGTCTCTCCTGATTGGTGACTCTCAAAATAAAGACCGGTTATATTAGTGTTGGCTGAAATGCAGGTTTATTTGGCCAAATGGTTTCTGTTGCATCAATAACCAACTGTGATAATTAGATTACATGTGTGTAAACACTTGTCAATGCACATTGAATTTCTTCACGTCTGGCTTTATTACAACGCACAGAAGGTGCTTCTTAATTTTTCTATAAAGCTTTGACTTTTACATACATGACAACATGCTGGAAAAAAAGTCTTTATTTGTATGGGTTTCTAAAACTTGTATAAATTATCTTCTGTTTTTAAATAAACTAAGCAGGCGGCAGAGAATAGTGAAGTGGCAGGGTTTTGTTTCAGCAAAATGGAGAGTTCAGCCTTGACCTAAGCTGGTTGTTTTTCCTGTCAGAAAGGGATAAAGGCACAGGCTGACATGACGAATTGAGCAAAATACCAGAAAAGAGATTAAAGTTGGCTTAATAGTAGGTTTCAAAATTAATCGCACTCATTAATGTAACTGATCAGGATTTGAACAAATGTATTGGCCCTTGTGTCTGTCATTCACTGTATAATACAAATGCTTTTTAGGGTCCATACACTCTGCTGGGATTACATAGTAGAAGTTTTGTTTTGGCATTGTACTATATTACCATCTGTTCAAAATTAATAGACACCACATTAACACTGAATCGGACTGACTTGCTGTGGAGCAGAATTTCCAATGCCTAAAGGTGTGAATTTAATTTTTCGCTCTGCATTACAATAAATTAGTTTCTTGTCCTGAAATGCTACTGGCGTTATAGCCTGTTCAGCATTCATACTGCAGTTGTCATGTAATCAAGGTGCTGGACTTCTTGATTTAGATATGAAATTGAATGCCATCAGGAAACTAGAAGTAATACAAGGTTGAAAAATGAATGAAGAAAATGTTCTAAATGATATTTTCACAATTTGGTGATCAGAAGGCACAACATAGCTCACAAATGAGCTTCTCTGTATCATTTATTAAAGTGTAGTGTATGTATGTGGAACAATTGCTAAGAAAAGTCTATAAAGGTCAAGTTCATGGCTTCAAACTGCAGTTGTTGAGGCCTTCCAATTGGCCGTCTATTGCAAATTAGTTGCTGGCTTTCATTGAAATTTACTATAATTTGCAGCTGAAGGAATATGTTGGGCAGAACTATAGAAGCTTACGGCACAGAAGTGTTATATATGCAGACTATAGATATACTCTCTGTGTAGTCACTGTATAGTTGCATAAGATGGAGACTTGTTACCTGATGTACTATCAATAAGGTTTACACGGTGTATGTACTATGCTGGCACCACTAGAGGGTGCAACTGGTGGAGACCGGGGTTTCCTGCCCCTGTGGCAGAGGCTGTCCACCAGAGGGCACTGCAGTGGGAGACCTGAGGGTCACCTGCATAGGTGTGCAGGGCCCAGTATTAAAGGCTGCCCACCATGCTTGTGCCTCACTCTGGAGTTACAAATAAAGGACCAAGGTCACTACAGTTTGAGTACAACACATTGCCTCGTGGAGTCATTCATAAGTGCATTACAGATATAACAAGAAGGAAGCCATTTGGCCCATCATGTCTATGCTGGCTTTTTGCTAGAGCAATCCAAAACGAATCTCATTGCCCTACTCACCCCAATAGCTCTGTATCATCCGTTGCCTCAAATGCCTATCCACTTTCCTCTTAAAAGAGGAAAGTGGATAGGCAGATTTCATGCTCCAATAATCCTTTGTGTAAAGGTATTTCCCCTAACCTCTCTCATCGTGCACCAACTGGCAATTTAAAATTGACTCCTTGTCACTCACTCCCCAACCAGAGGGAATAGTTTCTGCCCATTCACTTTGTCAAAACCCTTCATAATTCTAAACCTCAGTTTAGTCACATCTTAGCCTTCAGAGGTGTTATTTTGGCTACCCTCAAGTCCTCCTAACACAATTTGCAAATCTAAGAAGGATTTAAAAAACATCTGTGGCCAGAGCTTCTGCTATTGTCCCCTCTGGCTTCCATCAGCAGCCTAAGGTGCCTGGCATCAAGGATTGGTGACTGATCCATCTTAATTTTCGGACTCAATTCCTTTTCTACAGTTATATCTAACTGTTATTCCACATTCTTCTCACCTGCATTCTCACTATCATTATCATTTGCAATAACTGACGCAAAACATTTAACAGGAATGGTTTTGCTGTCTTCCCCCATTAGCCTTTCTGTTATTGGAGTAGACTTGAAGTAGTTACACGCCCCGTTCAGTGCCTTAAATTTGCATTGTAAGTCTGAAAGGCCACTCTGTTGTTTCCTTGTGATTAATAATAACTTGCACATTTTAAGGTAATAAAAGGGGGTGGGGGAGGGAATTGGACACAAAAGAGAAATTTGGGGCTGAAGATGTAGGCAGAGTAAGTTTAAGGAGATTTTTGAAAGTGGGGCAAGACGTGGATAGGCATAGGGCTTTAAGAACAAGTTAGGTCATAATAACTGAAACTCTGGCACCAACGGTTGTGGTTTTCTTCATATCTTCACACTCTGCCCATGAAGAATAGTGGAAGGATTCACAGGCTGTTTAGCAGTCTGATAGGCCATTAACCAGCTTTATATCAGCCAATCGGGTGGTTAGTCCTGTACAGTGGGAGGGCTTTGTGGGCTCCCAAAACTCATACGATGATAAGGGGCCACCCACACCCACTGGACACATGTGTCCCACTAAATGTCAACCCAGAATTCAGAGTCGGAGCTTTGGTCTCCACTCGCCAAGACTGTCTAGAGTGGAGTTCAAACACTGTACCTTCTGACTCAGAGGTGGGAATGCCACCATTTAGCCAAAGGCTCGCTCCACCACCAATGGTGAAGCAGAGGGACAGGATACACAAAAGACCAGATTCAGAAAAGAAGAACTAGCTGGAATGTAGGGCTGGAGCAAAGCCGCACAGCGATCTATGCATAAGGATAAGAATTATTAAATCAATGTACTGGGGAATAGGGAGCCAGTGGAGGTTGGAGAGGAAAGGAATGAATCCTGGCAAATCTGGACAACTGAGTGGGCATAGAAACATATAAAAAGCATGATGGAAAACTGGAATAATTAGTGAGCTTGGGTGGAAAGATTGCCAGGAAATAAATTTAAAATAGTTAGGAACTTCTTATGAGGAGTGGTGACTTCTTTTCTCTCACATCTCTGTAAAATATCACTGAAGAAAGCGTAATGATAAAGATTTCTTCACATTAGTAATCTTGTGATGGACTTCTCCAGACACTTCTGTCTGTAATGTGTGAGAGAAAGGGTTTCTTTTCTCCTCTGTGAAACATCTTTTTCGAAGTGAAAGGTGCTATATAAATGCAAGCTATGAGAGAGATGGAGAATTAGGTTGTATATGTGTGTGAGAGAGAAAGAGAAAAACAGAGAGAGACTTGAGGGAGAGACGTGAAGTTCTGATTCAGCTGAACTGTTCTTTTCTTGCCGCCAGAGAGTGATTGCAGGGAGTCAGATGAGATCGTGAACCATGAAAGCTGTCATGTATGTACATTCTGTTTGTAGCCACCAGGTGGCATCCTTGTTGGAGGCCACTGAGCAGCACGCACATAGTGCTGCTCAGGTATAAAAGGCCAGCCATTTTGAGAGTTCGGCACTTTGGGTCGTAATAAAGCAGAGCCAAGGGTGTACCTTGTTCAGTTAAACAGTACTCAGTTTGTACCTTTATTGCATACATAACAAAAGCAAAGGTCAAATAATTTACAATGATCATCAGAAATTAGATTCTACCCTTAATTACATTATAAATTCTTTGTCTGTGGGAGTTTATTCTGGTTTTTGGCCAAAAGTCTCCGTCACCATAGACAACAATTGTCTGGGCACTGCATGTCCTTGATGTGGGTTGAAAATGATTGACAATCGCAACATAGCAATGCCATGTCTATTAGGAAATGTACCATTCATTATATTAAAGTAATTTTATGAACAAAAGTGTGGAATTCTTTAGAATACTTGAATGATTGCAGAGACAATAATAGAAAGACTTCAGGTGATGAGTGACAAGTTAATACCGAAAAAATAACTGCAGCAAGCCGAGTAATGTGAGGATATAATAATGGAATAGCAAATATGTGCATTCCACAGTTCACATAGGTCGATGTAGCAAACTTGTCCAATCCCAGTATGTTAAAAGAAAGACTTACATTTATATAGCACCTTTCACGATCACCGGACGTCGCAAAGCACTTTACAGCCAATGATACACAAATTACAGCTCTTTATATCATATGCAGAGATTATTGATTTATTGAAATGTTTCTTGCTTTCAGCTTATTTATTCTATTGATGTATTACCCGCTAAAATATTTTATCCGCCCCCCCCCCCCCCCCCAAATTAACAATTTTAAAACCGAAGAACACAACTTCTAAGCTTTATGAATAGAAACTATTAAATCTGTTGAGGTCTTTTATTGTCAGCTGGATGAAAGTTCTGAATTTGGCTGTTAAACACATTTTAAAGAAGATTTTATGTAGAAACCTATATCAATTGAGGTTGTCTATAGTTTCTTCACTCTACAAAAACATGTTGCATTACGACTATATACTGTTATAAAAAGGCACTCTATCGTTACTGGAACCAGTCAAACTGGTTTTGGAGTTGCGTTTATCACCCATCGCATAATCTGGGAAGGGAAGCTGTTACTTTATAAGAACAATAAAATGGCTTGAGCTGGTTAAGTTATTTATATAAACTCACTCGTTATAAGTGATTCCATTTTGACAGGAAAAATCAACTCTGGTAGACAGCGGGACCAGGTTTCAGTAATTTACTTGAAAATGTCTCAACCAGCCTTCATACGGCATCTCAGCTTGTTCACTGCACAAATGCAGAGTTGAAATAACAACCTATGAATAATACTGCTTGTGAAATGGCTATATACACAAGGTGAACGCTGAAGCTTTTCCTTCTGAATAGAGCTTTTAATCTCGCCATTATCTTTGCTTTGAAAAAGTCTTCAGTTGCCTTATGTACAGATTATGGAAAATGCCGGGGCTCTGGTTTGGGGGCTATTTGCAGAAACAGTTTTAAGGATTCACAGGTGGTTGGCAAATGCCATTTATTCTTTCAATGTCTTCAATATGCCATTGAAAAGGATTTTAAGGCAAACCCTCCCACTAAAGAAGAGAAGACATTGGAAGGATCTCTGTGTTAGCTCCTGTTTTTTTTTCTTCTTTTGCCCACATTTTTCATTGCTTCCCTTCAGAAGAAAGAATTGTGAAGCGCGTGGCTATGGAAAAGGGAGGGTAGGCCCTCTTTTAAAACATTTGAATGAAATAGAATGTGCCAATCTGCTTTTGTTAGTAACCATGAGAACTGAATACAATTGTTTCCACAAAAAAAATGCCTCTGTACTTGTGGGTAGGCCTATAAAAAGACTCTGAACTCATTTAGTCTTACAGAATGGGACACAGGGAATACCTTTGTTAAATGGTGTATTCAACAAGAACCAGAAAAAGCTGCTTTGCGAGCCAATATGAAATGTCTTTTTTTCCCCGATCTAAATTTACTGGGTTATAATTCGAAAACTGTTGATTCCAAGAATATTTTTCTGTAACTTATTCAATAGGGAACCTTTCGCTGTTCTTAGTAATACTGAATTTTTCAGGCTACATAGTGCGTTCAGGTTACATAGTGGATTAATAAACAGAAAGACTTGCATTTAGATAGCGCCTTTCACAACCTGAAAGCGCTTTACAGCCAATGAAGCACTTTTGAAGTGTAGTCACTCTTGTAATGTAGGAAACGCAGTAGCTGATTTACGCACAGCAAGCTCCCACAAACAGCAATGAGACAGTGACCTGATAATCTGTTTTAACGATGTTGGTTGAAAAATAAATGTAATCATGTGGAATACACTGGGTTTATGATACCTTTGCAGAGGACATCTCACAATAGTTAGCCATATTTGTATTACTATAATACTATTTATGAAGTGCATATTGACTGAGGCACACATTTATTTCATACTCCAGTCAATACGATGTTTATATAGAAACATAGAAACATAGAAAATAGGTGCAGGAGTAGGCCATTCGGCCCTTCTAGCCTGCACCGCCATTCAACTTCAGTACCCCATTCCTGCTTTCTCGCCATAGCCGTTGATCCCCCTAGTAGTAAGGACCTCATCTAACTCCTTTTTGAATATATTTAGTGAATTGGCCTCAACAACTTTCTGTGGTAGAGAATTCCACAGGTTCACCACTCTCTGGGTGAAGAAGTTCCTCCGCATCTCGGTCCTAAATGGCTTACCCTTTATCCTTAGACTGTGACCTCTGGTTCTGGACTTCCCCAACATTGGGAACATATGACCCAAGCTACTCTGTTCCCGTTATTACACTTAATTTTTGGGTTGCTTCATAATTGTAGTTTGAGGGGAGGCATATTCTCCATTACACTGTGATTTTGTATACATGTTTATTTCTGTTTGTCCCTCCAATATTTTTCCCTCACCTCCTCTTATAAAGGCATTGATTCTTTCCCAAGTAGCAATGATGTGTGTGTGAGCTTCAGGAGCAGTAGTTACCAGCAATTCTCCCTGGCGGGGCATGAGAGGAGGACTCAATTCTCCCCTCATCTGATGTGCACAGTTCCAGCAAGGTTGGCTAAATACCAGCCAACAGTGAAGACTTTGTGCTCCCACCTCCCATCCCGAACAATTGTAGTGCCTGCCATCATATCAGCACAGACTAATAGCCCAACCGCAGATCAAACCTAGACCTTTATGTGTAGCTCAGCAACTTACTGAATAAACTTAAGGGCAGCTGTTATTCACACATTTAGATCAAATTAATCACATTCAAAATGCATTTATGAGACTAAAAATATATATTTTTTAAGTTCACATTACGTTTATATTAAGCACACGGACTCTGAATTGTCTCTGGTAAAGACATTTTAAGGCGAGATTTTACAATCCAGTGATTTTACAATGTGCATAATACAAAGCCCTTTATTATTAAATTATTTACCTCTGGGTCCTTTCTGGACAGTAGGATGGTGTCCTTAGAGACTTGTATGAATCATAGAACGATACAACGCAGAAGGAGGCCATTAGGCCAATTGTGCCTGTGCTGGCTCCTTCATAGAGCCATCCAATTAATCCTAACCCCTGCTCTCTCCCCACAGCCTTGCAAATATTTTCCCTTCAATTATTTATCCAATTTTCTGTTGCATGTTATTATTGAATCTGCTTCCAACACCCTTTCAGGCATTGCATTCCAGATCACAACAACTCACTGTATACAAGCAAATGTGTATATTGGTTAGAAAGGCAGCTTCATCTTGGCATTCCTATTACTTTTTTGAAAAACTAAGGTTCATGGTGCCTGTTAGATTTTGGTCACCATTCTCTAATGAATGTAGGGGACAGACTCCATCATTGACAAAAGTGACCAACCTTGGCGGGTCCGGTGCGGTCAGGGTCAGTGGCAGTTCCTGGCCCTGCTCCTCTCTCCATCCTGGCCTCCGACATGACCTTCCTCTGATTGGGCTTGTTAAGCCCGCCCAGCAAGTTTCCCGGCCAATTGAAGGAAACGGGTCTCATGACATCATTTGATGATGTGTCAGCAGCAGGTTTTCTTAAAGTGACCATGTGCAAATTTATTTTGATATTTGTGCTGTCAGTGTTCTACAGCATTGTGGTGCTGCAAACACTGACAAACACTGCACAGAGGTGCACGGCTGCACCTAGGCTTTTCCATGACTCTGCCCATATGCTTATAGAATGAATCACAGCACACAGGGAGGTCCTCTTCCCTTCCAATGGACGAGAGTCCTCTCCAGTAGATTAACGCAGCCTGGTTGCACATTGCACAAGAGGGCACAAGCAGGGATGTCATCAGGAGGACCAGGCTGCAGTGGCACAAACCTTTCAATGATCACAGTAGATCATGAAAAGTTATTGCAAAACCACACTCAACCTCACCCTGCTGTGTCACTCATCACATCCCCATCGCTCTGCCTTCCCTACCCTACTCCTGCACAATCCTTACTCACACTAACTTACCTTGCACCTCCACCCATCCCTCTCGATCTACATCATCACTTGCCTATCTCACTAGCTACTCCTCACACTCACATCATCCTGATTTAATCATACCAGCTAACAACCTTCCAAATCCACGACGTATACCACCTAGTAGGACAAGGGCAACATGCCCATGGGAGCACCACCACCTCCAAGTTCCCATCCAAGTCATACACCATCCTGACTTGGAAGTATATTACCGTTCCTTCATCGTCGGTGGATCAAAATCCTGGAACTCCCTCCCTAACAGCACTGTGGGAGTACCTTCACCACAAGGACTGCAGCGGTTCAAGAAGACGGCTCACCACTGCCTTCTCGAGGGTAATTAGGGATAGCAATAAATGCCGGCCTTGCCGGAGACTCCCACATCCCATGAACGAATTTTTTAAAAAGACACGAGTAGGCATTTGTGTGTTTTAGTCAATGTTAATGTGAAATTTCTGTTAATGTGCTGTCAAACATTAAAATCTTTATTTTCAACACTTTGCTTTCTTGGACACATTTGTGTGCACCTTTGGAAGTGAATTAGTGAGTTGTAGTGAATGGTGAGACATAACGGTACCCCCCGCAATGGTGATGAGTGTGAAACGATCGGTTTGGGCATTGTAGGGATGCTTTATGGTATTTAATACTAGTTTTCAATACTAGTTTTCAAGCTGTCAGCAATTGGCTGCTTCAATGGTCACTAAAGCTCCATCTCCAGTGAACAGATGGGGCCCAGGAGCAGCGTGAAAGCTGTGGGCAACCTGCTAAAGTTAAAAGCTGAGTAAAAATTCACTGTTAAAGGCTTTTAAACAAGCCAATAATTGCTTCAGTTGCCTCCCCCGCCGCTGCCGGTCAGGACTGCTCAACGCAGGCAGACCCGACATTGGGAAAGTGGAGTGCGCACGATTCGACAGTGGCTTCCCGACCCGCTATCAATCATTGTCAATGTCACTTCTGACCCGCCACCAATCCTGTCCGCTGAGCACCGGCAAAATTGTGGCCATCGGACTTGAAAAACCGGCAAAAAGCCAGGATCACAAGGATGATTTTTTTTAAAGATATACTTTTAAACCCATTTTTTATGGAAAGATACTTCTGCTTGATCCATATCTGCTATATTTTATGTTCCCTGTCCTTGTGGGGCCAAGTCTCATTTGCATTTATTGCCCATGAAATTGTTTTTCTATTTTGGCAAATGCGAGCACATTGGTTGTATTTTTGATATTTTCATGCCTCTGCAGTTCTGTGCACTTGATCCTCAGGTGGGTTCTATTGTCCTTTGTACCTTCACATAATATCTCCTAGAGACTTCTTAAAGTACGTGCACTGGTATCTTTTGTAGTGAAGTCATAAAATAACATGGTTGCACAATTAGGAGTGGAATTGGATTATGCAAATAACTGGTGGATTAGATAAACCATTAGTGTATTCCATGGTGAGAATCGAATAATAATCAAAATGGCCCTATTTGAAGCGGGTCGGGTTCCCGCTCTAAACCCGAATCCGTGTGAGTTTCTCCGCCATCAGGTCTGCATGTGGATCACAAACTCGACGGCAGGCGACGGGCCAGGTCATTAAGTTCACAAGTCGTTTAGTGGTATTTAAGAGGATTAAAAGCAGGCACTTACAATTTTACCACCTTTTTGTCGAGTTTCCCATTTCTCTTGGGATCCCGCCAGGGAGTCGGGTTCAGTGACTTTCTATAGCTTTGGCAAGTTGACAGCTGCAGAAGTGGTATAAAAGCTACCATTTCACTTTCCAATGTCAGAAGCTGATGCCTTCAGGATTTGGAAGGACATTTTGAGCTGTATGCAGATTAGAAATCTTTGCAGTGAACTGCCTAATCACTGTCCCCTCCTTGGAACAACTGTCTCATAATTGACAGATCACTTCTGTCCTTTCAACCTCAGCTGCCATCTATTCCAGCTGCATCGGTGCCCTTGAAAATGATTCTCCTTGGTCCTCATAATCCCACCACGATCAGCCCCAATAGCAGCAGCACCAGGCACACCAGCAGCACCAATAACACCAACCTTCTCCACAATCACCCGAGGCTGTACAGGACAAGGGCCATCAGCACACGACCACATTGCTGCCCGGGAGGCCAGCGATGGCCTCATCATGACCAGATTTACTTTACTTGATTTTGTGCACCCTGGCTGCCACATGATATGCCAGGTTGGCACCACCCCACACCAGCACCAGCAATGCCCAAGTCATTCTTTTCACACTCATCACCATTGTGGGGTTACCCTTATGTCTGACCATTCACTACAACTCACTAAGCCACTTCCAAAGGTGCACACAAATCTGTCCAATAACAAAGTATTCAAAATAAAGATTTCAATGTTTGATAACACGTGAACAGATTCACTGCATGAACATTGGCTGAAATCCAAGGGCCGGCCCTTGCGTGCTGTTAGTTGGTATGATTGGACAAGGAATGACGGTGAGTGTGAGGGATGGCAAATGAGATAGGGAAGTGATAATGTAGATAGAGAGGGATGGGTAGAGGTGCAAGGTAAGTTGGTGTGAGTAAGGGTGTGCAGGAGTAGGGTAGGGAATGCAAAGTGATGGGGATGTGATGAGAGGCACAGCAGGATGAGGTTGAGTGTACCTTTGCAGTAACGTTTCATGATCTACTGAGATCATTGAAAGGTTTGTGCCACTGCAGTCAGATCATCCAACTGACATCCCTGCTTGTGCCCTCCTCTTCAATGTGCAACCAGACTGTGTTGGTCTCCTGGAGAGGTCTCTTCCATCCATTGGAAGAGAAGAGAACCTCACTGCATGTTGTGACTCCCTCCATAAGCATCTGGAGGGAGTTAAGGAAGAGCCTGGGTGCAGCCAGTGTTTGTGTGTTTGCAGCACCTCAATGCTGTAGAACACTGACAGCAAAAATATCCAAATAAATTTGCACATGGTCACTTTAAAGAAACCTGCTGATGACACATCATCAAATGACATCATCAGACCCGCTTCCTTCAATTGGTCGGGTAACCTGCAGGGCTGGCTTAAAAAGCCACAGCCACGGAAGATTACTATTAGAGGGCGGGCTGCAGCTGGGAGCGTGTTCACCACCGATGCCGCCCGCACCCAACTCACACCCATTGGCGAAATCGCGGCCTTTGCGTCAAGTGATGCCAGACGGTAAAAGTCTGACTCCTCTCCAATTGGTGTCTCCTTTCAAGTGGGAAAGGGATGAAGGTGTTTCCCTGACTAACACGGCGTCAGTTACATGCATTGTACAGGAATGAACTGCAAAGCGACATAGACTGATTAAGTGATTGGACAAAAAGGTGGCACATGGGTATAATATGGGGAAGTGTGAAATTATCCTTTGGTAGGAAGGATGGACTAGCAAAATATTTTTTAAACAGCGAGCAGCTGCAGCCCGCAATTTGGAAGGCAAATGATATGTTAGCTTTTACTGCATGGGGTTTGCCACTTGCTGTATAAGCATAAGCAATTCTTGCTTTGGTGAGACCACAACGAGAGTACTATGTACAATTTTGGTCTCTTTAGCTGAGGTAGGATGTACTTCCCTTAGAAGAGGAACAACGAAGGTTCACTAGATTGATTTCTAGGGTGAGAGGGCTGTCCCATGAGGAGAGATTGAGTAGAATGGGCTTATATTCTCTAGAGTTTAGAAGACTGAGAGGTGTCTTATTGAAATGTATAACACACTTAGAGGGCTTGTCACGGTAGATGCTGAGAGGCTGTTTCACCTGGCTGGAGAGTTTAAAACTAGGGGGTCACAGTATCAGAATAAGGGGTTAGCCATTTAGGACGGAGATGAGGAGAAATTTCTTCACTCAGAGGGTGGTGAGTCTTTGGAATTCTCTATCCCAGAAGGCTGTGGATGCTCAGCTATTGAGTATATTCAAGACTGTAATCTTTAGATTTTTGGACTCTAAGGGAATGAAGGGATATGGGGAACGGGCGGGAAAGTGGAGTTGATGCAGAAGTTCAGCCATGAACTTATTGAATGGCGGAGCAGGTTCCAGGGGCCGTATGGCCTACTCCTGCTCCTATTTCTTATGTTCTTAAACTAGCTTACATGACACATGCAGTGGCCTGGAACAATCATATAGAAGTTTAATGCTGTAGTAAACTTTCACAGCTTTTTGCATTACTTGTATTACAGCAGAAATTGTCAAGGCTCTAGGAAAGCTTGTCTTAACAAATTGAACGTTTCAACAAAAAGGCAAAAATGTAGAGTCCAATTAAAGTAAGCAAGATGTTCACTGCACAATCTGAAAAACTGTCGCTGCAAACAAGACTTCAACAGTCAATGAAGCAACAGCAACCTTGCTCCAAAGCAAGCAAGGCCAGTTTTCCAGTCATACACCCATTTTGTATGCGTGAGACACATGCTGAGACCAGAGCCTCGCCTGACATCGTAAAATTCATTACGGAACCTGAGTTGCAGAAATCTTTCATTTAAACGAGGCTTGCACATGCCTGCAGAATAGTCTTATAGCTCAACCTAAAATCACAATATGGAAAATGATGTGCATCACGAATCCATACACGGAATTGCGGGCCACGTTTTCAACTAGCAGCCTCCAGCAATGCGGCTCCATTCAGCTGACAGTCTCTTGGCAGATTCGGAGTTTATGTGTGACCTCAGTGTGCGTAATATTGTATTTGACAATCTCTTCGCATAATAACTACTGACAGTCAATGATTGACACCTTGTGATACTTTTATGATGCGGGATAACTACACTATCGCTGTCCAAGTTACAGCTATATTCTACTTACTTTCCTTTCTCTTGTTGGAAAGTTAAGGAGATGTCTCCCATGTTAATGCAATAGTTATTTGCCTGCATTCTTGATATAAGTGCTCAAGCATAAGTTCTAAAGTAATTTTGATACCAAATTTCTTCTGTCGAATGATCTCATTCACAACATCATTTCCAATCAAGCAGAAATGTATTTGTCAGTTCTATTGGTACATCGCCTACACTTTCCTTTTTTATTTGATCTTTGATCCTTTTTACTCCCGCCTAGTGATTGTTTGTTTGTCCTGCTCCCTCTACTGGAGCCTTGGCCATACTGAATGCCAAAATTATTTCCTGAAATGATTAACCATCCATGCAATACATGCCTGACTAACATGCCAAACTCTATTTGGTTACTATCCAATGCTTGTCTTTGATTTTTCATATGTTTATAATAAAGGCTACATGAATAATGTACAGACAAAATCATCATTGAAATTGCAGCATAAATGGAGGCCACCAGGTCTATTGCACCTGTGTCTGTGCTAGCATTTCAGCTGCAGCTATCTAATCCCATTTCCCCACATCTTATGTTCTTTTCAAATACTTATCCAATTACCTGTTAAATTATGCTCGAGTCTCTGCCTCAAAGTCTTTTTTTCACTGTACCCTTTCCATGGCTTTAATATCTCAAAACCACATGTAATACTTCGACTGTGACCCAACCAATGTATAGGACAAAATGAACATCACTTTCTTTCTTTTGTTTCACTGCCCCTATGCATAAATCCAGAATTGTATTTGCCTTTTTATAGTCTTTCATATCTGCACGAATATCTTTAAAATTCTACGCATCTGCAGCCCTGGGTCTCTTGTTATTTACGGTATACTTTCTTTCACTGTTCCTTTACTCAAAATGTGCCACTTCACATTGAAATCTATCTGCCTGCTCTTTTAACCAAATTATGTCCACCTAAATCTCCTGCTTTAACATAGGTTATACGGCATAGAAACAGGCCATTCAGTGCAACCAGATTATGCTCCACACGAGCCTCCTCATGTCTTTCCTCATCCAAATCTATCAGCATAACTCTCTATTCCCTTCTCTCTCATATGCTTGTCTAGCCTCCCCTTAAATCCATCTATACTATTTGTTTCAACCATTCCCTGTGGTAGCGAGTTCCACATTCTCACCACTCTTTAGGTAAAGAAATTTCTTCTGAATTCCCTATTGGATTTCTTGATTGATGACCTCTAGTTATGCTCTTCCCCACAACTGGAAACATTCTCTATCCACTCTATCAAAACCTTAATAGAGTTCTTACTGATAGTTTGCGATGCTCTCTAATTTGGTATCATCAAACTTTAATATCATTCCCCCTGTGCTTATGTTCATGTCATTCATATAAATGCAAAACCAGAGGTTCCAATGCAGATCCCTGGGGCATACCACTACCAAGATCCCACTAACCCATAGAATATCCATTTACTCCTATACTTTCTGTTCCCCAGTCACCATCCTCTCCATGCAACTACATTCCCTTTACTCTGTGCTTTGTTTTCACAACAATTCTCTGATGTGGCTCCTTGGCAAATATCTTCTGAAAATCTATATATACAAATCTACACCATCCCCTCTGTGTGTGTGTGTGTGTTTTTTTATATATATATACTCTGATTTACTCAAAAAAAAATCAATTCAATTAGTTGAGCACAACCATGCCTTTCTAAATCCACATCAACTACCCATAAGTAAAGAATTGCATTAGAGTTCATTGCCCCAAAAGTCCCCATTTAAATGCCTAGCTTCCCGTTCTAAGCAAGCCTATTGACCATGCGCAGCTCTGGGTGTGGTCCATACTAGGGCATCGACTTTGGGGAGAGAAAGAAAAAGAAGCTTGTCCTGCTGTTTTGAGCTTCTTGCAAAGGTACAATTTAATCATACTGACAATGCCATACCTTGTGCAAGCCTTCTGCATGATGATGCTGCGGAGGAGACGATTGATTTGACGTCATCGCATGAGGAACCTCAGAGCACGTAGGCTGATGGGCAGGAGGCCTTACCCACGTCGGGTATATCGAGACAGGCATTCATACCTGCACCTGAGTAGTGCAGACTGTGTGAGAAGGCTGTGTTTCCGCAAAGAAGTTGTAACCGAGATCTGTGAGTTAGTAAAAGCAAACCCGCAACCTAGAAGCATCAGGAGAACTGCTTTGTCAGTTGAAATGAAGGTTACAGCTGCACTTTCATTCTATGCATCTGGATCATTCCAGGCCACAACTGGGGATGTAAGCACCATTTCTCACCATGCAACACATATCTGTATTTGAGAGGTGACTGCTGCAGTATATGCCCGGAGGAATGACTACATAAAGATCCCCATGACTGCTCAGGCAATGCGTGAAAGGGCTGTGGGCTTCTCCAGGATTGCTGGCTTCCCAAAGGTGCAGGGCTGCATTGATTGTACCCACATCGCCTTGTGAGCACCTTTGGAGGATTCCGAGATGTACAGAAACAGAAAAGGCTTCCACTCCATGAATGTGCAGCTCGTGTGTGACGACGTGCATCGCATCATGTCAGTTGATGTGAGATACCCTGGGAGCACCAATGGTGCATTCATCCTATGTGAGAGCGCTATATCTGCCGTGTTTCAGCAGTAGCCAGAAGGGAAGAGCTGGCTGCCAGGAGACAAAGGGTACGGCCTTGCCACCTGGCTCATGACACCCCTACGCATAACCCGGATGGAAGCTGACCGGGAATACAACATGTTGCACATTGTGACGTGCAGCATGATAGAGAGGACCATTGGCATCTTGAAACGGCGTTTCCGATGCCTGGACTATTCCGGTAACTACTTGCAATACTCCCCTGAGATTGTCGGTCAATTCGCTGCCGTGGTGCTCCAGGTTCAGGTAGTTGCATGGCTTCCTCGTCCTCCTCTTCCTCCTCCTCATCAACTGCATCTTCCTCATCATCAGCCACGCTCATCTCAGGTGACTTTTCTACTAGCTGCTGCTGCCTCATGATGGTTAAGTTATGCAGCATGCAATACTCCCCTGAGATTGTCGGTCAGTTCACTGTTGTGAAAGGGGCACCACGGCAGAGGAGGGCGGGCCGCCGTGCCCCTTTAACGATTCCTCGATCCTTGCACCAGCAGTTCATCTGTGAATACTTTGCTGCCTGAAGGCTCAGCGGCAACTATTCCAAATGGATCATGTTTACTGTTTGGACCTGTTCCGCAATGTTGTGTTGTGTTAATGGAACAAATAATGGAAATGATTCAGTTATAATTTAAAATATATTTTATTCAAAATTTTAACACTTGTTTGTACTTAACTTAACTTTAATAAAAATATTCTTGTATCGAACTTCAAACTATTCAGTTAAAATCACTTATAAACTTTTAAACTTGTAAATTTACATCACTTACAAAAAACTTTTAATTTGAGAACAATTACAACAGTAACAACAATAATAAGAAGAACAATAACAGCAGCAAAGAAAGGCTGTACCCATCACTCCTCCACCTTTATTCTAAGACCGCCCACTACGCTTGGTCTTGTTGACTCCACCCCTGCCCACAGGCAGTGACGCAGCATTTCTCGGGTTGGTACCAAGCATATTCTTTCGAACATTTCAGGTAATGTGCACTCTTGATTGGGGGGGGGGGGGGGGCAGGGGGGGGAAGGCGGTAATGTGGTAGCCCAGCTTGGGCCTCTTCAGAGGCTGGTCTGGGGATTGGAGTGGGAGTGCTAATTTATTCTGTCAATGGGCGTGGGGTCTGGGCGTGTTCCCTTATTGCAGCAGCTAACTCCGACATTCCCTCCCTCATGTTCACCGACAGCGCTTCAGTTACCTGCAACATTCCCTCCCTCATGTGCCCGGACAGTGCTCACATTTCTCGTGAGAGTGTTGTTACTTCTCCTGACAGTCCCGATACCTCATCACCCACCCCACTGATGGTGCCCAGGAGCGATCGTGTAAGGTCAATGCTCTCCGCACTCATTGCCATCATGTGAACCACATGTTAGATCCTGCACCCCAGGAGAGCGCTATCGCGCTCTCCTTCCCCTCCTCACCCTGGGTGTGCCTCGCTGCACCTCACTGGAATCCCCAGCCTCAGATTATGAGAAACCATGGAATGTCTCAACACTTGTACCTCAATGGGTGGCACCTGCACCTCCTTCAGAGTGAGTACAACAGTGGGGGCTACATCCTTCACCCTCACCCCCATGCTCTTGGTCTGGAAGGTGGGATTGGAAGATGTTCTCCTCTTCAGACTCGCCCGCGGCTGAATCTTCTTCTGCATCAGCTTCAGCCTCGTCAGGGCTGGCCTCAAATTCTGCAAAATATAACAGACCAGACAAATGGTTAGCAGCAGAGGAGGGGGCAGGGTGGGTGGTATGAGTAGGCTCACACAGCGCAGGCAGCAGGCTGATTTGAAGGACCACGATGAATGATAGCACATTGCATCAACCGAAGTGTAGCTGACGGAGACAACCCCATGAACCGAAGCATGGCTAGCCCGTGCAGTACTTAACATTTAGCAAAGCCAGACTGTGGAATTTGCAGGACTTACTCTCTCCCTCGAGTGTGGGCCCAGCTTGTGCAGTGGTGGTTGCTTTTCTCCAAGTAGGACCCATCAAAGCAGCGACCCTGTCTTCCAAGGGTGTCAGTGGCTGCAGATTTGCCAGGCCTCCTCCTGTTCGAGTTCTTTCCTTTTTGTTGTGTGCCACCTTCCTGTGCAAAGATGAAAATATAACTTTTTAGAGAGGATGTCTTTCTGCTCAGTGGGACGTATACAAATGGTCACATTTACAATTGCAATTCCATTGAATAAATGAAAATATTACTTACACTAACTAGTTGACCAAGGTCCTGCCACTTCTTTTTGCCCTGGCCTCCAGCCCTCGGGGTGGTCACCATTGCACAATAATCTTCTGCAAGTTGGTTCCAGCACTTCTTCATTTCTTTTAGTGAAACTTTTATGTGACCTCTGCCGGTGACCAGCTTCTGCCATCTGGCCTCAATTACAGTAACTAGTGCCTCTCCTGTAAGAAATTCTTGGTCCTTGAGCCGTGTTGCATCTTGTATTGCAGCTCCGATTTTTCTAATGAGAATTAAAGTTCTCACACACAACTGGCTCTTTAAAAATGGCCGAATGCAGACCGGGGGGCTGTACTGGGCATGCGCGCCCATAGCAAACACGGCTTTTTTTTCCGGCGCAGACATTAGGCTCCACCCCCTGAAGCTAAAGGACAGCCTGCGTGGCACCAATTTCAAAAAATAGAACGGGGAAACTTGCTAGTTGGGGCCCAAAAAAACCGGCATAGCTCTTGCAGTACGCCAAAAAACGGCATTGAGGAAAATTGAGCCCCGAGCCTGGTAAAACAGAATCCAAAAACTTCTGCATAACAAGAAGAAAAAATGTCTAAATAGAGAAAAATTCTGTTTCTTTAATCACTATCCCCTGAGTCTCCAGCTTGTGTGTTGCTAATGCCCATTCAGCATTGGATATCCAATGAAGGACTCAGTACATTGTTGAAAAATCTTTTATTGTTTTCTGATTTACTGAATATTGCTTCTTCCAAGTTAGTGCCAAGGTAACTAAGGAACTGTTCAGTGAGTGATAAATGTACAGTACATTTGGATACTCTGACTGGAACATCAGTGCTGTTCTGTGATTTGTACAGGATGATACACACAAACCTTGATTGTTCTCTATTGTTATCCAAGTGGACTGGTTGACAGTTGTTGAAACTCTTCACACACAGTTACGATTTACAAGAGACCATTAACCAATAACATATCTGGTCTTGATGTGTCATATTTTCTTCAAAATACATTGATTGCAGTGTTAGTACATTTTAAAAATCCTGAGACATGGAGTAAGTAATTATTTGACAAATCTTAGCAGCCATATTGACACAAAGGAGGTTTTGATTGAAGTTATTCATGTTTCTGATTAAATTGGTGTTTCAATGATGCATTTTTCCATTTGGCATATTTTTGATTGTCACATGCTGCTTTCTATTGGTGAGGTTGGCAGAAAATGTATGAAGCTATATGTCCATTTCCCAATCAGATGCAAAGTTTAGATGGAGTGTAGTGCAGCATCCATGCACATAAGTAAATCTTTCACATTGTTACTTAATTAACGTCATCCCCACAGGTGAAGTTCACAGAGCTTAATATCCTTTGGGCTGGATTTTGGGCTTTTTGGATTTTGGGGCGTTAATCACGGCGGGGCGTTAAAGTTAATGCCTGAAAATAGTTTGCACCTTTGACTGCAAGTTTCGATGAAAATGTAAGTTGGAGGAGTGTTGGCGTTACACGATGGACTTTGTGTGCCTGTGCTGAAACCTGCAGCGATAAAGAAGTTTCATTGTTGTTTAGTGCCCTGCAACATAACGTTGTATATTGTATGGTTTTATTTTGGTGGGGGTGTTTTTGTGACTTTGTTGCAGTAAAATTTATGACTCATCATTTGCCATTGGTGACTTGTGCATCATTCTAACGTTCACTGGAGATGTGCCTTTATGGGGGCACATAGCGTGTCCAGTATTAGCTCTAGCCCTCAGTTTCCTCCAGCCCATTGGGAGAACCAGCCCATTACGAGCTGGCGACGTGCAAGTGTTGGTCCGGCAGCATCTCCACGCTGCCTCCCCCGTGAATGGGGTGGCTATCCAATGGGGGCCTCGCCAGGCTCCTCTTCGTCGTCCTCCTCCTGAGGTGGCCATGCAGTCCCCACTGGCCCCTCATGATGGCCAAGCTGTGCAACATGCAGCACACCACAATGACTTCAGATACCTGTTGAGGGGAGTATTGAAGGCTGCCTCCAGAGCGGTCCAGGCATCGGTCTGCCTGTAGCAAATGGCATATCTCTTTCGGAAGCGCAGCCTTCTCGCACACTGCTCCTCAGAGAGCTGGAGGTCTGAACGTTGGTGCCTGTAAACACGTGGGGGGCTAAGCCCTCCTCCCCGGACGTCTTTGGCCTCATCATCCATGGGCCGACATGACCAAGAGTCCTTCCTCTAGCTTGACACCGCCTGGCGATAGCATGGAGCATGATACACTGATGATCTAGTAATACTCCCATTACATTTTCTCACTGAAGTTGTAAGGGCACTGTAATGGCAGATAAAAATGAAGTTTTCAAGTTGGAACATCACACATCGTTATGTGCGCAACCCTTGCAGTCAATATGACCTGCGATGTAGGATCCTCATTCCTCCTTTTAAAAATGCTGCCAATACCGCCTGCCGCACCCTGGGGACTGCCTGTTTTTTCAGGCGTTTCCTGGGGTGGGCGTTAAATGAGGCATTAAGGCTGAAAGTTTCATCCGAGGCGCTAGTGGAGCGTTGCACGACGATTAACGTTATCATCACGCTAAAAACGGCGGGCGCGGCGGTAAGTTTTTGCGGCGGCTTAAACCAATAGCCGAATCTTTCAGTCGGGCGGTAAATCCTGGACACCCGGCATAAAGCCCAAAATAAGCATTTAACACCCCTTTGGGATGCTAATCGAGGCGCAAATGAGCCGAAAATCCAGCCCATTGCCTTTATCCATGCTCTCCCTTATTGTCACTATTGACAGTCAGCAGCTATCCACAGCTCAGAGATTCAAAACCGTATCAGCTTTCACAATCTGTTGCACCATATTCCTCAGATGAGGTCTCCATTCCATCCTGGTGGGACCACAAATGAGATATTGCAGTTCTTGACAGATTAGGAAAAGGGGAGGTGCAACGAGACCTGGGTGTCATGGTACATCAGTCATTGAAGGTTGGCATGCAGGTACAGCAGGCGGTTAAGAAAGCAAATGGCATGTTGGCCTTCATAACGAGGGGATTTGAGTACAGGGGCAGGGAGGTGTTGCTACAGTTGTACAGGGCCTTGGTGAGGCCATACCTGGAGTATTGTATACAGTTTTGCTCTCCTAACTTAAGGAAGGACATTCTTGCTATTGAGGGAGTGCAGCGAAGGTTCACCAGACTGATTCCCGGGATGGTGGGATTGACCTATCAAGAAAGACTGGATCAACTGGGCTTGTATTCACTGGAGTTCAGAAGAATGAGAGGGGACCTCATAGAAACATTTAAAATTCTGACGGGTTTAGACAGGTTGGATGCAGGAAGAATGTTCCCAATGTTGAAGTCCAGAACCAGGGGTCACAGTCTAAGGATAAGGGGTAAGCCATTTAGGACCGAGATGAGGAGAAACTTCTTCACCCAGAGAATGGTGAACCTGTGGAATTCTCTACCACAGAAAGTAGTTGAGGCCAATTCACTAAATATATTCAAAAGGGAGTTAGATGAAGTCCTTACTACTAGGGGGATCAAGGGATATGGCGAGAAAGCAGGAAGGGGGTTAAACTAATATGGCAGGGGGATGGGAACCAATGCAGGGAGACAGAGGGAAACAAAAAGGAGATGAGGAAAAGTGGAGGGCAGAGAAACCCAAGGCAAAGAACAAAAAGGGCCACTGTACAGCAAAATTCTAAAAGGACAAAGGGTGTTAAAAAAACAAGCCTGAAGGCGTTGTGTCTTAATTCAAGGAGTATCCGTAATAAGGTGGATGAATTAACACTGCAAATAGATGTTAACAAATATGATGTGATTGGGATTACAGAGACGTGGCTCCAGGATGATCAGGGCTGGGAACTCAACATCCAGGGGTATTCAACATTCAGGAAGGATAGAATAAAAGGAAAAGGAGGTGGGGTAGCATTGCTGGTTAAGAAGGAGATTAATGCAATAGTTAGGAAGGACATTAGCTTGGATGATGTGGAATCTATATGGGTAGAGCTGCAGAACACCAAAGGGCAAAAAACGTTAGTGGGAGTTGTGTACAGACCTCCAAACAGTAGTAGTGATGTTGGGGAGGGCATCAAACAGGAAATTAGGGGTGCATGCAATAAAGGTGCAGCAGTTATAATGGGTGACTTTAATATGCACATAGATTGGGCTAGCCAAACTGGAAGCAATACGGTGGAGGAGGATTTCCTGGAGTGCATAAGGGATGGTTTTTTAGACCAATATGTCAAGGAACCAACTAGGGGGGAGGCCATCTTAGACTGGGTGTTGTGTAATGAGAGAGGATTAATTAGCAATCTCGTTGTGCGAGGCCCCTTGGGGAAGAGTGACCATAATATGGTGGAATTCTGCATTAGGATGGAGAATGAAACAGTTAATTAAGAGACCATGGTCCAGAACTTAAAGAAGGCTAACTTTGAAGGTATGAGGCGTGAATTGGCTAGGATAGATTGGCGAATGATACTTAAGGGGTTGACTGTGGATGGGCAATGGCAGACATTTAGAGACCGCATGGATGAACTACAACAATTGTACATTCCTGTCTGGCGTAAAAATAAAAAAGGGAAGGTGGCTCAACCATGGCTATCAAGGGAAATCAGGGATAGTATTAAAGTCAATGAAGTGGCATACAAATTGGCCAGAAATAGCAGCGAACCTGGGGACTGGGAGAAATTTAGAACTCAGCAGAGGAGGACAAAGGGTTTGATTAGGGCAGGGAAAATGGAGTATGAGAAGAAGCTTGCAGGGAACATTAAGACGGATTGCAAAAGTTTCTATAGATATGTAAAGAGAAAAAGGTTAGTAAAGACAAATGTAGGTCCCTTGCAGTCAGAATAAGGGGAAGTCATAACGGGAACAAAGAAATGGCGGACCAATTGAACAAGTACTTTGGTTCGGTATTCAATAAGGAGGACACAAACAACCTTCCGGATATAAAAGTGGTCGGAGGGTTTAGTAAGGAGGAGGAACTGAGGGAAATCCTTATTAGTCGGGAAATTGTGTTGGGGAAATTGATGGGATTGAAGGCCGATAAATCCCCAGGGCCTGATGGACTGCATCCTAGAGTACTTAAGGAGGTGGCCTTGGAAATAGCGGATGCATTGACAGTCATTTTCCAACATTCCATTGACTCTGGATCAGTTCCTATCGAGTGGAGGGTAGCCAATGTAACCCCACTTTTTAAAAAAAGGAGGGAGAGAGATAGACCGGTCAGCCTGACATCGGTAGTGGGTAAAATGATGGAATCAATTATTAAGGCTGTCATAGCAGTGCATTTGGAAAGAGGTGACATGATAGGTCCAAGTCAGCATGGATTTGTGAAAGGGAAATCATGCTTGACAAATCTTCTGGAATTTTTTGAGGATGTTTCCAGTAGAGTGGACAAGGGAGAACCAGTTGATGTGGTATATTTGGACTTTCAGAAGGCTTTCGACAAGGTCCCACACAAAAGATTAATGTGCAAAGTTAAAGCACATGGGATTGGGGGTAGTGTGCTGACATGGATTGAGAACTGGTTGGCAGACAGGAAGCAAAGAGTAGGAGTAAATGGGTACTTTTCAGAATGGCAGGCAGTGACTAGTGGGGTACCGCAAGGTGCTGGGGCCCCAGCTGTTTACACTGTACATTAATGATTTAGACGAGGGGATTAAATGTAGTATCTCCAAATTTGCGGATGACACTAAGTTGGGTGGCAGTGTGAGCTGCAAGGAGGATGCTATGAGGCTGCAGAGCGACTTGGATAGTTTAGGTGAGTGGGTAAATGCATGGCAGATGAAGTATAATGTGGATAAATGTGAGGTTATCCACTTTGGTGGTAAAAACAGAGAGACAGACTATTATCTGAATGGTGACCGATTAGGAAAAGGGGAGGTGCAATGAGACCTGGGTGTCATGGTACATCAGTCATTGAAGGTTGGCATGCAGGTACAGCAGGCGGTTAAGAAAGCCAATGGTATGTTGGCCTTCATAGCGAGGGGATTTGAATACAGGGGCAGGGTGGTGTTGCTACAGCTGTACAGGGCCTTGGTGAGGCCACACCTGGAGTATTGTGTACAGTTTTGGTCTCCTAACTTGAGGAAGGACATTCTTGCTATTGAGGGAGTGCAGCGAAGGTTCACCAGACTAATTCCCGGGATGGCGGGACTGACCTATGAAGAAAGACTGGATCAACTGGGCTTGTATTCACTGGAGTTCAGAAGAATGAGACAGGACCTCATAGAAACGTTTAAAATTCTGACGGGGTTAGACAGGTTAGATGCAGGAAGAATGTTCCCAATGTTGGGGAAGTCCAGAACCAGGGGACACAGTCTAAGGATAAGGGGTAAGCCATTTAGGACCGAGATGAGGAGAAACTTCTTCACCCAGAGAGTGGTGAACCTGTGGAATTCTCTACCACAGAAAGTTGTTGAGGCCAATTCACTAAATATATTCAAAAAGGAGTTAGATGAAGTCCTTACTACTGGGGGGATCAAGGGGTATGGGGAGAAAGCAGGAATGGGGTACTGAAGTTGCATGTTCAGCCATGAACTCATTGAATGGCGGTGCAGGTAGAAGGGCCGAATAGGTCAGGTTAAAGAAAATCCATCCTATAACCAATCACAAAGATGATGCTCGTCTTTCTTATCATTCCATAGAAACCTATTCCCTCTCCCCTCCCCCCCACCCTCCACCTATCAATTACAACATCTGGATGCCTCTTGAATGATTTGATTCTTTGCCTCCATAACCCTAACTAGAAGATAATTCCAGACATTGAACACCCTTTGTGTGAAGAAGTTTTTCCTGAGATCAGGAGGAATTTGAATTAATATAGTGCCTTTCACATCTTCAGCATGTGCCAAAGCCCTTGACAGCCAATGGAATACTTGGTGGTTATTGTTGTAATGTAGGGAAACACAGTAGACAATTTTATCAAGCAAAGTCCACAAATAGCAAGGAGATAAATATCCAGATAATCTCCTTTTGATGGTGTTGGTTAAGGAATAAATGTTGGCCAGATACTGGGAGAATTCCCTTGCCCTTCTTTGAATACTGCCATAGGACCTTTTACGTCCACCTAAGAGGGCATATGAGGCCTTGATTTAATGTCACATCGGAAAGATGACACCTCCAACAGTGCAGCACTCCCTCAGTAATGCACAGAAATCTCAACTTAGGTTAAATGTTCAAGTCTCTGGAGTGGGGCTTGAACTCATAATCTTCTGACTCAGGTCAGAGTGCTAAGGCGGGTATCAGTCTTGAACTTGCCTGTTACCAGCTTATAACCATAAGAACATAAGAATTAGGAGCAGGAGTAGGCCATACGGCTCCTCGAGCCTGCTCCGCAATTCAATACGATCATGGCTGATCTGATCATGGACTCAGCTCCACCTCCCCGCCCGCTCCCCGTGACCCTTTATCGCCTTATCCGTTAAGAAACTGTCTATTTCTGTCTTAAATTTATTCAATGTCCCAGCTTCCACAGCTCTCTGGGACAGCGAATTCCACAGATTTACAACACTCTGAGAAAAGAAATTTCTCCTCATCTCAGTTTTAAATGGGCGACCCCTTATTCTAAGATCATGCCCTCTAGTTCTAGTCTCCCCCCATCAGTGGAAACATCCTCTCTGCATCCACCTTGTCAAGCACCCTCATAATCTTATATGTTTTGATAAGATCACCTCTCATTCTTCTGAATTCCAATGAGTAGAGGCCCAACCTACTCAAACTTTTCCTCACAAGTCACCCTCCTCATCTCCGGAATCAACCTAGTGAACTTTCTCTGAATTGCCTCCAAAGCAAATATATCCTTTCGTAAATATGGAAACCAAAGCTGCACGCAGTATTCCAGGTGTGGTCTCTCCAATACCCTGTATAACTGTAGCAAGACTTCCCTGCTTTTATACTCCATCCCCTTTGCAATAAAGGCCAAGATCCCATTGGCCTTCCTGATCACTTGCTGTACCTGCATACTATCCTTTTGTGTTTCATGCACAAGTACGCCCAGGTCCCGCTGTACTGCAGCACCTTGCAATCTTTCTCCATTTAAATAATATCTTGCTCTTTGAGTTTTTTCTACCAAAGTGCATGACCTCACACTTTCCAACATTATACTCAATCTGCCAAATTTTTGCCCACTCACTTAGCCTGTCTATGTCCTTTTGCAGATTTTGTGTGTCCTCCTCACACATTGCTTTTCCTCCCATCTTTGTATCGTCAGCAAACTTGACTATGTTACTCTCAGTCCCCTCTTCCAAGTCGTTAATATAGATTGTAAATAGTTGAGGTCCCAACAATGATCCCTGCGGCACCCCACTAGTTACTGATTGCCAACCTGAGAATGAGCCATTTATCCCGACTCTCTGTTTTCTGTTAGTTAGCCAATCTTCAATCCATGCTAATATATTACCCCCAACCCCGTGAACTTTTATCCTGTGTAGTAACCATTTATGTGGCACCTTGTTCCCCATCTTGTAGTTGTGGTTTAACTTGAAATAGTGCTCTGGAGTAACCTTGACTAATCCACCTTATATACCTCAATGACCGGCCTCTCTCAGAGCAAGAAGCTGTGGAAATATGAGTAGCCATATTTGGGAGTTAGGAGAGGTTATTTTACTGACTGTTTTGCAGTGGTTGGGAGTTAGGAGAGGTTATTTTATTGACTGTTTTGTATCTGTAAAGTAGGCAATATAAAGATACCAATCAACTTTCCCAAAGGTTGTGGGTAAATGCATCACTTGGTGTGGTACTAAGCCTTACACTAGGAGCGTGGCAGGTTAGATCTTTGCTCTGTGCTGAGTTAGCCTACCAGTACTCATTATAGAAGAAGGACTTACATTTATATAGCGCCTTTCACGACTACCGGACTTCTCAAAGCACTTTACAACCATTGAAGTACTTTTGGAATGTAATCACTGTTGTAATGTAGGAAATGCGGCAGCCATTTGCGCACAACCAGCTCCCACAAACAGCAATGGGATAATGACTGTCTAATCTGTTTCTTTGTTATGTTGATTGAGGGATAAATATTGGCCAGGACACTGGGGATATCTCCCCTGCTCTTCTTCAAAATAGTGTCATGGGATCTTTTATGTCCACCTGAGAGCGTAGATGGGGCCTTGGTTTAACATCTCATCCGAAAGATGGCATCTCTGACAGTGCCACGCTCCCTCAGCACTGCACTGGAGTGTCAGCCTAAATTTATGTGCTCAAGTCCCTGGAGTGGGACTTAAACCCACAACCTTCTGACTCAGAAGCGAGTGTGCTACTCACTGAGCCACAGCTGACACTGTAATTCTAAGAATCATGGAATCATAGCATGGTTACAGCACAGAAGAAGGCCATTTGGCCCGTCGAGCCCGTGCCTGCTCTCTGCAAGAGCACTTCAGCGAGTTCAACTCCCCCGCCCTTTCCACATAGCCCTGAAATGTCTTTTCTTTCAAGTACTTATCCAACTCCCTTTTGAAAGCCGTGATTGAGTCTGCCTCAACCAACCTTTCAGGCTTGAGGAGAATGAACCATTTATCCCGACTCTCTGTTTTCTGTTAAGTTAGCCAATCCTCTATCCATGCTAATATATTACCCCCAACCCCGTGAACTTTTATCTTGTGCAGTTTGCTTTTATGTGGCACCTTGTCAAATGACTTCTGGAAATCCAAATACACCACATCCACTGGTTCCCCTTTATCCACCCTGTTCATTACATCCTCAAAGAATTTCAGCAAATTTGTCAAATATGACACCCCTTCCATGCTGACTCTGCCTGACTGAATTATGTTTTTCCAAATGTCCTGCTATTGCTTCCTTAATAATGGACTCCAACATTTTCCCAACCACAGATGTTAGGCTAACTGGTTTATAGTTTCCTGCTTTTTGTCTGCCTCCTTTTTTAAATAGGAGCATGACATTTGCAGTTTTCCAATCTGCTGGGATCTCCCCAGAATCCAGGGAATTTTGGTAAATTACAACCAATGCATCCACTATCCCTGCCGCTACTTCTCTTAAGACCCTAGGATGCAAGCCATCAGGTCCAGGGGATTTATCCACCTTTAGTCCCATTATCTTACTGAGTACCACTCCTTAATGATTGTGATTGTGTTAAGTTCCAACTGCCGATAGCCCTTTGACTATCCACTGCTGGGATATTTTTAGTGTCCTCTACCGTAAAGACTGATACAAAATATTTGTTTAGAGTTTCTGCCATCTCCATGTTCCCCATTACTAATTCCCTGGTCTCGTCCTCTAAGGGACCAACATTTACTTCAGCCACTCTTTTCCTTTTTATGGGCCCAAGTTTCCACATGATTTGCTCCTGATTTTTAGGAGCAACTGGTGGAGAACGGACTATCTTAGAAATCGCAATTCTCCACATTTTTTTTTCTGCAGTTCTAGTCAGGTAGAACAGTTCTACTTTGGAACAGAATTTTTTCTTCAAAAGGGGGCATGTCCGGCCACTGACGCCTGATTTCAAAGTTTCCACAGTGAAAACGTACTCCAAACTAACTTAGAATGGAGCAAGTGAAGATTTTTGTAGAACTGAAAAAACCTGTTCTACACATTAAAAAAAATCAGGCGCAGGTTACAAATTAGGCGTCCAGAACGAGGTGGGGGGGGGGGAGAAGGGAAGTCATTAAATTCTACAATAAATCCTTAGTTATACTTATACAAATATTATACAAATAAATCCAACCTGAATAAACATTTATAAGCAAAGAAAAGATTAAACAAACCATGTTCCTACCTGTGTGAAAGTTCTTCAGGCAGGCCTTTAGGAAGCGGTTTGCCGTCGGGACCGAAGGCTGAACGGGCCGGGCCCGAGATTTAGGGCAGGGCCCGTCCCCAGCACCAGAGGTAGGTGGCGTTGGGTCGGGTCGGGTCGGGGAGAGAGGTTCGGTTCGGGTCGGCGGGGGAGAGAGGGGGAGGGAGAGAGGGTCGGGGCGGGAGGGAGAGAGAGGGAGAGAGAGAGGGAGAGAGGGAGGGGGAGGGAGAGAGGGAGGGAGGGTGGGAGGTCAGGTTGGGGAGGGGGAGGTCAGGTCGGGGAGGGGGAGGTCAGGTCGGGGAGGGGGAGGTCAGGTCGGATCCAGTCCGGGGGCGAGAGTAGAGTCGGGTGGAGTCGGGTGGGAGCGGCAGCAGCAGCGGCAGACGCAGACAGGTCGAGTCGGGTCGGGTCCGGTCCGCTCGGGGGGGGGGGGGCGGAAGCAGGAGCGGCGGGCAAGCAGGAGCGGCAGCGACAGGCGGGTCGGGTCGAGTCGGGTCCGGTCCGGTCGGGGGGGGCGGGGAAAGCAGGAGCGGGAGTCGGCAGGAAGTAGGAGCTGGCCGTGGGAGGAGCCTTATTCACGCAGCCCCAGTGAGGCCATTGGGCCAGGGCTAGGGGCTGCGTGCTTCGGGCCCCTCCCACACAGTTTCGGGCGCCTGGAGCTACTGCACTTGCGTGCCCACTGTAGCGCGCATGTGCAGAGCTCCCGGCACTGTTTTCGGTGCAGGGTCCTAGCTCTGCCCCCTACAGCTCCTGCTGCGCTGCGCCGAGGGCCAGAGGACCTGCAGGGAGGTGGAGAATACGGAGGGTTTTTTTAGGCGCACTTTGTGGCGCGAAAAACGGGTGCCCAGCTCGGAGTGGCGCCCGTTTTTTATCGTGTGGAAACTTGGGCCCTATATACCTATAGAAACTCTTGTTATCTGTTGATATATTTCGTGCTAGTTTACTTTCATAGTCCATCTTCCCTTTCTTAATCATTTTTTTAGTCATTCTTTGCTGGCTTTTAAAAGCTTCCCAAACTTCTGTCCTCCCACTAGTTTTGGCCACTTTGTATGCCCTTGTTTTTAATTGGATACCGTCCTTTATTTCTTTAGTTAGCCACGAATGGCTATCTTTTCTTTTACTCCCTTTCCTCCTCAATGGAATATATTTTTCTTGAGAGTTGTGAAATATCTCCTTGAATGTACACCACTGTTCATCAACCGCCCTACACTTTAATCTATTTTCCCAGTCAACTTTAGCCAACTCTGCAATCATACCTTTGCAGTCTCCTTTATTTAAGCTGAGTACTTGGTTTGAGATCCAACTTTCTCACCCTTCATCTAAATTTGAAATTGAACCATGCTATGATCACTCATTCCAAGAGGATCCTTTCCTAGGAAATTGTCTATTAATCCTGTCTCATTACACAGGACCAGATCTAAGATAGCCTGCCCCCTGGTTGGCTCCGTTACAAACTGCTCAAGGAACCCATCCCTTGTGCACTCTATGAACTCTTCCTCAAGGCTACCCAGACCAATTTGATTGGTCCAATCAAAGTGGAGGTTAAAATCACCCATGATTATTTCTGTTCCCTTTTTACAAGCCCCCACTATTTCCTGGTTTATACTTCGACCAACAGAGTTGCTATTGTTAGGGGGCCCATAGACAATGCCTGACAGTGACTCTTTCCCCTTATTGTTCCTTATCTCCACCCAAACTGTTTCAACATCCTGATCATTTGAGCCAATATCATTCCTCACTATTGCAGTGATTCCATCCTTTATCAACAGAGCTACCCCACCTCTTTTTCCTTTGTCTGTCTGTCCTTCTGGATTGTTAAGTACCCTGAATATCCTTATTAGTCGGGAAATTGTGTTGGGGAAATTGATGGGATTGAAGGCCGATAAATCCCCAGGGCCTGATGGACTGCATCCCAGAGTACTTAAGGAGGTGACCTTGGAAATAGCGGATGCATTGACAGTCATTTTCCAACATTCCATAGACTCTGGATCAGTTCCTATCGAGTGGACGGTAGCCAATGTAACCCCACTTTTTAAAAAAGGAGGGAGAGAGAAAACAGGGAATTATAGACCGGTCAGCCTGACATCGGTAGTGGGTAAAATGATGGAGTCAATTATTAACGATGTCATAGCAGTGCATTTGGAAAGAGGTGACATGATAGGTCCAAGTCAGCATGGATTTGTGAAAGGGAAATCATGCTTGACAAATCTTCTGGAATTTTTTGAGGATGTTTCCAGTAGAGTGGACAAGGGAGAACCAGTTGATGTGGTGTATTTGGACTTTCAGAAGGCTTTCGACAAAGTCCCACACAAGAGATTAATGTGAAAAGTTAAAGCACATGGGATTGGGGTAGTGTGCTGACGTGGATTGAGAACTGGTTGGCAGACAGGAAGCAAAGAATAGGAGTAAATGGGTACTTTTCAGAATGGCAGGCAGTGACTAGTGGGGTACCGCAAGGTTCTGTGCTGGGGCCCCAGCTGTTTACACTGTACATTAATGATTTAGACGAGGGGATTAAATGTAGAATCTCCAAATTTGCGGATGACACTAAGTTGGGTGGCAGTGTGAGCTGCAAGGAGGATTCTATGAGGCTGCAGAGTGACTTGGATAGGTTAGGTGAGTCGGCAAATGCATAGCAGATGAAGAATAATGTGGATAAATGTGAGGTTATCCACTTTGGTGGTAAAAACAGAGAGACAGACTATTATCTGAATGGTGACAGATTAGGAAAAGGGGAGATGCAATGAGACCTGGGTGTCATGGTACATCAGTTATTGAAGGTTGGCATGCAGGTACAGCAGGCGGTTAAGAAAGCAAATGCCATGTTGGCCTTCATAGCCAGGGGTTTGGGATTTGAGTACAGGGGCAGGGAGGTGTTACTATAGTTGTACAGGGCCTTGGTGAGGCCACACCTGGAGTATTGTGTACAGTTTTGGTCTCCTAACTTGAGGAAGGACATTCTTGCTATTGAGGGAATGCAGCGAAGGTTCACCAGGCTGATTCCCGGGATGGCGGGACTGACATATCAAGAAAGACTGGATCAACTGGGCTTGTATTCACTGGAGGTCAGAAGAATGAGAGGGTATCTCATAGACACTTTTAAAATTCCGATGGGTTTAGACAGGTTAGATGCAGGAAAAATGTTCCCAATGTTGGGGAAGTTCAGAACCAAGGGTCACAGTTGAAGGATAAGGGGTAAGCCATTTAGGACCGAGATGAGGAGAAACTTCTTCACCCAGAGAGTGGTGAACCTGTGGAATTCTCTACCACAGAAAGTTGTTGAGGCCAATTCACTAAATATATTCAAAAAGGAATTAGATGTAGTCCTTACTACTAGGGGGATCAAGGGGTATGGCGAGAAAGCAGGAATGGGGTACTGAAGTTGCATGTTCAGCCATGAACTCATTGAATGGCGGTGCAGGCTCGAAGGGCCGAATGGCCTACTCCTGTACCTATTTTCTATATTTCTATGTTTCTATGAATAGTTAGTTTCCAGTCCTGGTCACCTTGCAAGCACATCTCTGTGGCTATCAGATCATACCCATATATCTCAATTTGTGCCGTCAACTCATCTATTTTGTTAGGAATGTTACGTGCATTTAGACAAAGAGCTTTTCAAATGTGTTTTTTTACCCTTTTTTCTGCTTGTTTCCTCTCTCCTTCAAACTCACTTTCTTTATTTTTGCTTTCTAATTCCAGTTTTACTCCCCTCCCTATTGAATCTATTTTTAGGTTCCCACCCCCCTGCCAAGCTAGTTTAAACCCTCCCCACAGCACTAGCAAACCACCCCCGGTGATGATATTGGTCCTGGCTCTGTTGAGGTGCAACCCGTCCGGCTTGTACGGGTCCCACCTCCCACAAAAGCGGTTCCAATGCCTCAGGAAACTAAAGCCTTCCCGCCTGTACCATCTCTCCAGCCACGTAGTCATCTGGTCTATCCTCCTATTTCTGTACTCACTAGCTCGTGGCACCGGGAGTAATCCAGAGATTACTACACTTGAGGTCCTGCTTTTTAATTTCTCTCCTAGCTCCCTAAACTCTGCCTGCAGGACCTCATCCCTCTTCCTACCTATATCATTGGTCCCAATAGGGACCATGACCTCTGGCTGTTCACCCTTTCCCCCCAGAATGCCCTGCAGCTGCTCGGTGACATCCTTGACCCGAGCACCAGGGAGGCAACATACCATCCTGGAGTCACGCTTGAGGCCGCAGAAATGCCTGTCCGCTCCCCTGACTAGCGAATTCCCTACCACGATAGCTCTTCCATTCTTCTTCCTCTCCCCCCTCTCCCTGTGCAGCTGAGCCACCCGTGGTGCCGTGGATTTGGCTCTGGCTGCACTCCCCAGAGCCACCATTGCCCTCACCGGTACTCAGAACAGAGTACCGGTTGGAGAGCGAGATGGACTCAGGGAATTCCTGCACTACCTGCCTAGTCCTCCTCTTCTATCTGGCGGTCACCCATGCCCTCTCTGCCTGCACACTATTAAGCTGCAGGGTGATCACCTCTAGAAACGTGCTATCCACATAGCTCTCAGTCTCACGGATGCACCACAGTGACCCCAGCCGCCGCTCAAGCTCCAAAACACGGAGCTCAAGTTGGTGCAGCTGGAGACACCTCCTGCACACTATCAAGTAGAACTAAACTCTAAACCTGAGCAACTCTTTTTGGGGGAACAAAATACACATTAGATCAAGTGCCCCCCGATCTGGGGGACACTCCAGACACTTAACTGCCCCCTTTTTTTTGTTTGTTTTTTTGTGGGGGTTTTTTTGGGGGCATTAAAACCATATATTTTACAAGTGGCCCCTATAAAAGGGGAGGGGGACACTAAAAATCAGGCAATTAAAACAAATTAAACTTTAAAAGATATAAAATCAAATTAAAATTTGGTTGCCGGGGGTAACGATGCACTCCAGTCCTTCCGGCGCCCACCTCTCGCGGAAGGCTGCGAGCATACCGGTGGACACCGCGTGCTCCATCTCCAAGGACACCCTGGCGCGGATGTACACGCGGAAGAGAGGCAGACAGTCGGGCTGAACGACCCTCAAACTCTTTTGGAGTTTACCTGAAAAACAGAAACATTAATCCGTGCCCCCCGACCTGGATGACACACCAGACATTTACAAGGCCCTTTTTTCCCTTTTTTTTTTCTGTTTTTCTTTTTTTTGGGGCACTAATATCACACTTTTTTTTTCCAGTGCCCCCTATAAAAGGGGAGGGGGACACTAAAAGCACCGGCAATTAAAACAAATTAAACTTTAAAACGTAAAATCAAATTCAAATTTGGTTGCCGGGCGTGACGATGCACTCCAGTCCCTCCGGTGCCCACCTCTCGCGGAAGGCCGCGAGCGTACCGGTGGACACCGCGTGCTCCATCTCCAAGGACACCCTGGCGCAGATGTACAGGCGGAAGAGAGGTAGACAGTCGGGCTGAACGACCCTCTAAAAAAAAACTCTTTTTGGCGTTTACCTGCAAAACAAAAACATTAATCGGTGCCACCCGCCCTGGATGACACACCAGACATTTACAAGGCCCTCTTTTTTTTCCTTTTTTTGGGTTTTTTTTTTGGGCACTAAAATCAAATTTTCCTTTTTCCAGTGCCCCCTATAAAAGGGGAGGGGGACACTAAAGGCACCGGCAATTAAAACAAATTAAACTTTAAAACGTAAAATCAAATTAAAATTTTGGTTGCCGGGCGTGATGATGCACTCCAGTCCCTCCGGTGCCCACCTCTCGCGGAAGGCCTCGAGCGTACCGGTGGACACCGCGTGCTCCATCTCCAAGGACACCCTGGACCGGATGTAAGAGCGGAAGAGAGGCAGGCAGTCGGGCGAACGACCCTCTAAACCCTAGCAAAACACACCCAGCTGCTACTCAGCAACAGCTGATTTAATTAATTTGTTTTCCTTAGATAATAAGGATCACTTAACTATTTAATTGCAGTTCCTAACTTGCACCAATGCCCAAGGTTTAATGAAAAGAAAAATACTCACCAAATCACCAGCCAATCACTTACCTGCTTGGCTGTGACATCATCCAAAACTCGGCTGCCCATGTCCTAACTCGCACCAAGACCCATTCACCCATCACCCTTTTCCTCGCTGATCTACATTGGCTCCTGGTTAAACAACACTTCGATTTCAAAATTCTCATCCTTTTTTACAAATCCCTCCATGGCCTCGCCCCTCCTTATCTCTGTAATCTCCTCCAGCCCCAAAACCCCACTTCCCCCTTCCCGAGGTATCTGCGCTCCTCTAATTCTGCCCTCTTGAGCATCCCTGATTATAATTGCTCAACCATTGGTGGCCGTGCCTTCTGTTGCCTAGGCTCTGGAATTCCTTGCCTAAACCTCTCTGTCTCTCTACCTCTCTTTCCTTCTTTAAGACGCTAATGACAACCTATGTTTTTGACCAAGCTTTTGGTCACCTGCCCTAATTTCTCCTTATGTGGCTAGGTGTCAAATCTTTGTCTGATAATACTCCTGTGAAGCACCTTGGGATGTTTTACTATGTTAAAGGCGCTATATAAATACAAGTTATTGTTAAGGATTCCGGCTGAAAATGTGTCATGAATGACGTCACCAGAACCGCTCCATCTAATTGGGCCGGGTAATGCGCTGGGCGGGCTTAATAGGCTCCATTAAAGTAAGTTCATTTTCAACAGCGGAATGGAGCCAGTATCAGGGTCACAATCCACCATGGATACCGGCCACACCAGACCCGCCCAGGTGGACAAAATTCCGGCTATAGGAACACATCGAGGTGTGGAATGCGGTGATTATTTACTTATGTCTAGTGATGCATCATATTCGTTTTATTCATTCTTGGGGTATGATTGTCACGAGCAAAGCCAACATTTATTGTCCATCCCTAGTTGCACTTGAGAAGGTGATGGTGGGCCACATGCTTGAACTGCTGCAGTCCGTGTGATGTGAGGTTATCCACTTTAGCAGAAAAAATAGAAAAGCAAATTATAATTTAAAAGGAGAAAAATTGCAAAGTGCTGCAGTACCGAGGGACCTGGGGGTCCCTGTGCATGGAACACAAAAAGTTAGCATGCAGGTACAGCAAGTGATCAGGAAGGCAAATGGAATGATGGCCTTTATTGCAAAGGGGATAGAGTAGAAAAGCAGAGAAGTCCTGCTACAACTGTACAGGGCATTGGTGAGGCCACACCTAGAGTACTGCATACAGTTTTAGTCTCTGTATTTAAGGAAGGATATACTTGCGTTGGAGGCTGTTCAGAGAAGGTTCACTAGGTTGATTCCAGAGATGAGGGGGTTGACTTCTGAAGATAGGTTGAGTAGGTTGGGCCTACACTCAATGGAGTTCAGAAGAAGGAGAGGTGATTATATAAGATAATGATGGGGCTTGACAAGGTGGATGCAGAGAGGATATTTCCACTCATAGGGGAACCTAAAACTAGAGGGTATAGTCTCAGAATAAGGGGCTGCCCATTTAAAACTGAGATGAGGAGGAATTTCTTCTCTGAAGGTTGTAAACCTGTGGAATTTTCTGCCCCAGAGAGCTGTGGAGACTGGGTCACTGAATATATTTAAGGCGGAGATAGATAGATTTTTGAGCGATATGGGAGTCAAGGGTTATGGCGAGCGGGCTGGGAAGTGGAGCTGAGTCCATGATCATGGACTCATGCTCTTATTAAATGGCAGAGCAGGCTCGAGGAGTCAAATGGCCTACCCCTGCTCGTATTTCTTATGTTCTTAAGGCACTCCCTCAGTGCTGTTGGGTAGGGAGTTCCAGGATTTTGACCCACTGACGATGAAGGAACGGCAATTCCTGTTCAAGCTGGAATGGTGTGTGACTTGAAGGAGAACTTGGAGGAGATGGTGCTCCCATTCACCTGTTGCCCTTGTCCATCTAGGTGGTGGAGTGTGTGGGTTTGGGAGGTGCGGCCGAAAAAGTCTTTGTGAATTCCAGCAGTGCATCTTGTAGATAGTGCACACTGCCGCCATAGTATGCTGATGGTGGAGGGATTGAATATTTAAGCTGGTGGATGGGATGCTGATCAAGTGGACTGCTTTGTCCTGGATGGTGTCAAGCTTTTTGAGTGTTGTTGGAGCTGCACTCATCCAGTCAAGTGGAGAGTATTCCATCACATACCTGACGGGTCTTGCCAGTATTAGGGAGCCTTTGGGGAGTGAGGAGGTGAGTCACTTTCTACACAATACCCTGCCTTTGACCTGCTCTTGTAGCCATAGTATTTATGTGGCTGGTCTAGTTAAGTTTCTGGTCAATGGTGATCCTGAGGATATTAATGGCGGGGGATTCGGCAATGGTAATCCCATTGAATGTCTTGGGGAGGTGATTACGTTCTCTCTAGTTGGAGATGGCCATTGCCTGGCACTTGTTTTGCACCAATGTTACTAGCTACTTATCAGCCCAAGCCTGGATGTTGTCCAGGTTTTGCTGCATGCAGCCACTGATTGAGAAATGGAGAATGGATTATCATGGGTAATCATGGTCTCCTGCTTGATTGCCTTAGGGAAAGAATTTCCCAGCATTCTTTCCCGAAATTGGCCACTTTTTTTTCAGTTTCATTTTCTCTTCCCCTTGGAGTTATCATTACTAATGATGGGACAAAGTATTGCCCAAAGTTTTATATCTAACAAATAGGGTGAGCATTGATGGGCCTGATGATCTTTTCTTATCAATTTTGTATGTTTGTATTAGAAACTTGTATATTTAAATATTGAAAGTTCTAAAAAGGCATTTACTGAAAAGATGAAAATATTACAGAAACAGTGACCATAACTTCTTGGGAATTGGTCATTGATTAATACTTGATAACGTTGCAGATTATATCACAATTGTGCTGCAAACGTTCCCTTTTCTTTACATGGCAAGTATTGCCCAATATTAACTGCTATAATATCATCATTATCAGAGGCAGTTCCTCGAATCGAGGATGACTTGCTTCCATGTCAAAAATGTTCACAGATGTTTCAATGAAGGATCTAAAATTACAGATCCCGAACTACATGTTGAAGGGTGGAAGATACCTGTGCGTGGATTTTTTTAACGTGTGGTGGCCGTTGCACACCAGCCACCACACGGGCTTGACAGAGCTAGGTCTTGGTCCAGTGGCAAGGATTAACCAAGACGACTGGAGACCAGCTCTGCTGCACGGACCTAATGCGCACACATATCGCAGTGTGAAGGAGCGGCGAGTGATCGTGGAACGACGTGATCGGGGCCCAGGAGAGTCGTGAGTTCGGGGCCCAGAAGTGGCGAGGGCCCAGGGGCAGCATGGACCAGCCCACACTGCTATAATATAAGCCATGGCCAAAAAAACTATAGTACGTATTCTATAGAATAAAGACATTTTACTATGATGGAGCTGGACGCGGTCAGTACAATGCAGTAATCATATCTTGGAATTTAATCTCTGTAAAGGTATCAATTCTTTGGAGTCATTTACTTATAAGGCATGCAAATTATTTTAAATTATTTCATACTTCATTGACTACAGCTAGGTCGTGATTGCAAACTGCACTGGTGGCCTTATACTCAAGGACAGTTAAGAAGATGTTACTATTTCACTGGAAGAAGATAGTCTTATACAAATTGTGTTTTAAAACATTTTTTATTGGAACTCGTCTTCCTTTTCTATGCATTTATAATGCCCCAGCAATTAAATGTGCCTGGTTTTCTTTTTATGTTTGTAATAATCATAAACCGTTTGTAAGCTGCTGAAGAAAATATCGAAAATATTTTAGTATTTATCGAAACATAAACTGATAACTGCATGTATGCATTCCAATATACTGAATTCCAAGGTTTACTCTTCATTCTTCGGGGCAAGTATAGGTAATAAAAGCACATAGTGTGCTTTGTAAAACTGTGGATACTGGCAGTGATCAGTGGTGCTGATAATAAAAGTTTTATTCAGTCAGAAGTTGTTTTCCATTATCTTTTGACGATATTGTCAAGGATTTTACTCGATCAGTTAAACTTTGGCATACATTTCTTGCTTTGTGCAGTCACAACATCTGACAGCTGTCTGCAGTCTGTTCAATGAAAGAAATGCAAAGTCATGCTACAGAGAATTGGAGATTCTTTTGACAGCTCTCTTATTAGTGAACTTGCTATAGTTTTCACGAAGGTATTTCATTCCATTGATCCTCGGCCACAGGGATATTTAGTCCCCGCCCATTGGAATATTTTAGGCGGTTGATTGCACCTGCCCTGGAGAGACTTGTAGGAACAGTGTATATATTTAAAATCTTTTCAGGCAGTAATTGTCCGTGGACTGTTTGTCTTTTGTTGACTATCCCGGAAGTCATTATGCATCATACTAGAAAAGAATTTAGAACATGATAGTGTGTAAGTTGGATGCATTTTCAGATAATGTCGAAAGATGGCAAGAATACCAAACATAGCAACAGCTCAAAGAAACAGAGCAAATAAATCTTAGTTTAACCTTTAAATGAACGATGCTGCTGATTTAGAGAACCTCCAGTTGCACTTTTCATCTGGGACCACATTTACTAGGCTTATCACGGTATCTTAGTTTTTTAACAGATATTCCAGCTTTTCAAGCCAATCACACATCAAAGTGTTTTTTCTTTGCCTTTAAACATCTTAGATCTTATGTTTCTGAACAATTGGTCTTGTTTATTTCTACAAGAAAATCAGAATCATTCCTGTCACTGAGCCTAAAGCTGAACTTTTCAGTTCTCAACATGAAACAGTTTCAGTATCTTTGAAAGAGACCGCAGTGCCAAAGAGACATTTACTCCTGGTCGGGTTCCTTGCGTTTATCAGTGGTTATCCCATAACCTGAGAGAAAGCCTCATGGAGGTTACGCTAGAAGCATGGGAAAGTATTGAAGTGAGCAGGAATGGTATTAAATCTATTAACTGGAAATTCACCTTGTACAACATTTGATTAAATTCTGCTTGGACAGAGATATTATTAATTTCCTGTATGAGGAAAGTATGGCTGCCCATCAGGAAATGTGGTATATAACTGGATCACATTCCAACCTTGTGTTGTGCCTCATTTCATTCGCTTAATTCATAAATATCCATGGAAAATAAATGCATTGTTTATACATGCTTACTTAACAGGATTTGTCGAGTATACAAAAACAGTTTTTAGTTATAAAGTTAATTACTGTCAATCATTATTTCATTTTTCACAATAGGAAATGCTGTGAATTGCTTCTTTACAGCAATAATTTTCAAGACTGTTCTTTCTGCGGTCAGAATGATGTAATTGTCATTCCACTAAACTTGACATTAAAGTAACACCAGCACTTCAGACGTTCTAGAGTTAAATCCTATTTATCTGAAGTTTTAAAATAATGAGACACTCTCAATTGCTGAATGTCTTGAAGCTCATTGTAAATAGCTGAGTGTGAATATTGTATCATCGTTTAACACAACCTCCACTTAATTTTTCTCTCCTAGAGATCTCAGCATGAACAACATTACTGAGCTGCCCCAGAATGGCCTTTTCAATATCCACTTCCTAGCGGAGTTGTAAGTATCACGATGCTACTTAAGTGGAATAAATGTATCACACATTGGTTCTAAGAATTACAAAACAGTTGCCTTGCGGTAATTCAGAAAATAGAGCAAAGTTACTTGAAACAAGTAATGACTAACAGTAAATCTATATTCCAAATGAAAATAGAATAAGAACATAACAAATACGAGCAGGAGTAGACCACTCGGCCTCTCGAGCCTGCTCCGCCATTCAATAAGATCATGGCTGATCTTCTACCTCAGCTCCACTTTCCTGCACTATCCCCATATCCCTTGATTCCCTTAATATCCTTAAATCTATCGATCTTTGATATGGGACTGTATGGCCTACTCCTGCTCTTAATTCTTTTGTTAAATCAATCCATCATAAACCCAAAAACCAAACAATTAAGACCATGTTTCATTATAAATAATTTATTAAATGTTCACCCCAAACTGTGTCCCCTCCTCCCCTGAAGGTGCTGACTCACACTAAGATAAAGTTGCATTGCTGCTAGCAGCTGTTTGGTACCTTACCCAAGTAGCCGTTCTTCATTTGTCAATTATATTGTGACTGTTAGCAAGCTCTTCATTCATGGGAGATGTGGATGAGCTTGAGCCCAAACTTATCCCATGTGCAGACACATGCACTTCCCAGCTGGATGATGACCTTGGATGATACACCCATCCCTTATCTTAGTGACAATGAGACCAACTGTAGTACTTCCATCGCCTTCCAACCCGAGGTCAGTTAGCAGTATAGAAGAACATAAGAACATAAGAATTAGGAGCAGGAGTAGGCCATTCGGCCCCTCGAGCCTGCTCCGCCATTCAATACAATCATGGCTGATCTTCTACCTCAACTCCACTTTCCTGCACTGTCCCCATATCCCTTGATTCCCTTAATATCCAAAAATCTATCGATCTTTGCCTTGAATATACTCAAAGATTGAGTCTCCAAAGCTCTCTGGGGTTGAGAATTCCAAAGATTCACCACCATCTGAATGAAGGAGTTTCTCCTCATCTTGGTCCTAAATGGCCAACCTCTTATTCTGAGACTGTGACCCCCAGGGAGTCCCCAGGGAGAGGAAAGATCCTCCCTGCATCTACCCTGTCCAGCCCTGCAAGAATGTTGTATGTTTCAATGAGATCACCTCTCATTCTTCTAAAGAAGCACTTGCTGATTGGCATGGCTCAGTACCACACCACACGGTGTATTTATCCAGTGAGCCAGGAAGAGAAACCATTTTACTCTCAAACAGATAGCTATTGACCACAGGTTCTAATGCAGGCGTGTAAGGATGCAAGCACAACTTTTGATATGTGGGCAAAGAAGCCAACCCAAACCAAAAATGCAATGCTAACCTAGCCAGAAATGCATAATTTTAAAACAAAGTAATGGAGAAGCAATTTTCAGGTGGTGGGACAAAGATGAAGTGGTTGATAGTCCTGCCAACTTACCACTGCACCGATGTCCATTCTAATTTGCAGGCGGACTTGAATCATGGTAGCACAACTCCCATCGGAAACAGGTGCCTCGTGCATGCACGTAAACGGGGATCAAGTGATGCCATTTAGACCCCCGACACCATTTTCATCTCTGCCCGCCGCCGGTTCCTGCTCCTGCCCACCAACCATGGGCGGCACAAGTCAGGAGGCAGCCAGTTTCAGAAATGCTTAAAGGGATCCTCGACCATTGCCATCCCCTTGGCAGGCCAGGGTAGCAGAGGTAACTGGGGCGAACAGGAGTGAAATTCACCAGGTTCCTGGACCCATACGCTCCCTTCTGCCATTTGCATGCAGTGAGTGGGGAAGGAATGGCTAGCGACAGTTCCGGGTGGGTGAGCTGAGCTAAATCCCGGTGTGAGGCGGTGAGGCAATGGTAGGCCTCATCAGCTGCATTTTCAGTCAATCTGCACTGCAATCCCACCCAATTCCCAGGCCTGACTGAGCCCCCCAAAGCTCTATAGTATATGCCTGTGTAGCCCTCAAAGACCAAGAGCTTGGGCACTGACTGCATTATAGCCACAGAAGTAAATGAAGTGAGTGAACGATGCATGTATAGAAAGTCCTATTATAGTACATACTAAACAAACGTACAGCTGTGTGCACACACATGCACATTGAGGTAGTTAGGAACTCAATGACTGGGTGGCCTCCGATTTCATCAGTCTACATTTCCGTGGTAAGATAAAAATCTTCAGCTGGAAAACTGAACTCCCAGAACTGACAGTGCTGTATTTTATCAGAATCCTGTGGCATCTACCCACACTGTGCCAAATTGTATCTTTCTTGGTTCCAGCAAACGACAGTTCCACCTTCTCTGCAGGTGGACAGCACCATAAAGGTACCGCATGAGATTATAAAACTACATCACCACCAGATCAAGTAACGGACATGTTTCATAGCAAAGCTAAATTGAAGAAATAAAACAAATGCAATTAAATGGTGGGCGTCACTATTTTACCAGCTGTACACAAGTTCATTTACTGAGCGGTCTCCCTTTCGGCAGATACACAAAAGTCCGAGCCAAGGAAGCGCTTGAACAATAACGGTTAAATTAACAGCCTGAAACTGTTAGTCTGGTTTATTGGCAAAAGACTGGCGGGAGTCGGGATTAGCAACTGAAGTGGAACATTTTGCCAGAAATGATAGATTTAGGATTGCTTTCTGCTGAATGACCAACTTCCATTTAAAAATGTGGAAGGTGGGCTTTTTCAAACAAAGACTGGCTTAGTGTATCGTGGAATATAATCCAGTTGGTGTATTTTTACCACAATTATTGTTTAAAGCCTAAGACAGGTGTTCTAAGGAAAGCAACGAAATGGATACCAGCCAGTATTCATTCAGAAGAGCTGGTAGCTTTTGTTTCTTTGAATAATAAATTCTGGAGCAAACCGCTTACAAACTTCAAATAACACCTGTTCCACAAACTCACATTTAAACATAAAAAGAAACTGAATTGGTATGGTCTGTAGCTACATTAAAGGTAAATCTATATGCATTCACATAGAGAAGAATTGTAAAGCAGTTCAGACTGAAGGCCTTTTTAGATTTCATTGGATTGTAGAAAGTACAGAGGACACCAGCTAGCGATGGTAGGGTTTTCTATTAGTTCGCATATCTCAGCTACATTCTGCAGACTTGTATGAGCTGTGGCCTCCGAGTATTGATGCCACATTGCTTTATGGAAAGTGATGCCAGCCTTCCATCTTTTGCATCTACCCTTCATATCTCCAGCCATCGCCATGACTTGTCTTTGAGAGAATCTATTCCTGGCACAAATCAGGTTACTAAATCTGTATTTCAACTGACCCAATGGCCAAGCAAGTTTAGGTAGTGAGTGGCTGAATCATCGGGACAAGGTTCATTCCATCTAAGCTGATTCCGCCGGGGTGGCAGTAGGGCTGCCGCAATGATTCTGCACACCTCAGCCAGGGAGGGGAAAGTCAGTCAGGGTTCCTGCACCTGGCTGCTGTTTGGAAACGTGGGTGGACACCAGATGAGAACTGGAGCAGACTTGGCTGTACTGGCAGCCAGGTCGGATAGCCTACCACACGAGGAGTAAATAATGACCACTTGGACAAGATACCCGAGAATGACCGCCAGCTGCTGTCTGCTGCTTCTGTAAACTGCCAATGCATTCCTGGAGTCCAGATTTATTATGGGCGGTGGGAGCTTAAATTTTAAATGGCCATTTTGGTTCAGGCAATCACTGGCAGATTGATTGATTGGATTAGAAACATAGAAACAAAGAAAATAGGCACAGTAGTAGGCCATTCGGCCCTGGGTCGACTAGGCTTATATTCACTGGAATTTAGAAGAATGAGAGGGGATCTCATAGAAACATATAAAATTCGGACAGGATTGGACAGGTTAGATGCAGGAAGAATGTTCCCGATGTTGGGGAAGTCCAGAACCAGGGGTCACAGTCTAAAGATAAGGGGTAAGCCATTTAGGATCAAGATGAGGAGAAACTTCTTCACTCAGAGAATTGTGAACCTGTGAAATTCTCTACCACAGAAAATTGTTGAGGCCAGTTCGTTAGATATATTCAAAAGGGAGTTAGATGTGGCTCTTACAGCTAAAGGTATCAAGGGGTATGGAGAGAAAGCAGGAATGGGGTACTGAAGTTGCATGATCAGCCATGATCATATTGAATGGTGGTGCAGGCTCGAAGGGCCAAATAGCCTACTCCTGCACCTATTTTCGATGTTTCTATGTTTCGAGTCTACACCGCCATTCAATATGATCATGGCTGATCCTCGATCTCTCACCACTTTTTCCCCATACCCCTTGATGTATTTTGTGTCTAGAAATCTATCTATCTCCTTCTTAAACTGGAAACAAGGACTAAACGGTGGCACAATTGAGGAACAGTGGAGGACTTTTAAGGAGCTCTTTCATAATGCGCAACAAAAATATATTCCAATGAAAAAGAAGGGCAGCAAGAGAAGAGATAACCAGCCGTGGATAACCAAGGAAATAAAGGAAAGTATCAAATCAAAGACCAATGTGTATAAGGTGGCCAAGGTTAGTGGGAAACTAGAGGATTGGGAAAATTTTAAGCAACAGCAAAGAATGACTAAAAAAGCAATAAAGAAAGGAAAGATAGATTTACGAAGGTAAACTTGCGCAAAACATAAAAACAGATAGTAAAAGCTTTTACAGATATATAAAACGGAAAAGAGTGACTAAAGTAAATGTTGGTCCCTTAGAAGATGAAAAGGGGGATTTAATAATGGGAAATGTGGAAATGGCTGAGACCTTAAACAATTATTTTGCTTCCGTCTTCACAGTGGAAGACACAAAAACCATGCCAAAAATTGCTGGTCATAGGAACGTGGGAAGGGAGGACCTTGAGATGATCACTATCACTAGGGAGGTAGTGCTGGACAGACTAATGGGACTGAAGGTAGACAAGTCCCCTGGTCCTGATGAAATGCATCCCAGGGTATTAAAAGAGATGGCGGAAGTTATAGCAGATGCATTTGTTATAATCTACCAAAATTCTCTGGACTCTGGGGAGGTACCAGCGGATTGGAGAGCAGCTAATGTAAACCTCTGTTTAAAAAAGGGGGTAGGCAAAAGGCAGGTAACTATAGGCCGGTTAGTTTAACATCTGTAGTGTGGAAAATGCTTGAAACTATCATTAAGGAAGAAATAGCGGGACATCTGGATAGGAATAGTGCAATCAAGCAGACGCAGCATGGATTCATGAAAGGGAAATCATGTTGAACTAACTTACTGGAATTCTTTGAGGATATAACGAGCATGGTGGATAGAGGTGTACCGATGGATGTGATGTATTTAGATTTCCAAAAGGCATTCGATAAGGTGCCACACAAAAGGTTACTGCAGAAGATAAAGGTACGCGGAGTCAGAGGAAATGTATTAGCATGAATCGAGAATTGGCTGGCGAACAGAAAGCAGAGAGTCGGGATAAATGGGTCCTTTTCGGGTTGGAAATCAGTGGTTAGTGGTGTGCCACAGGGATCGGTACTGGGACCACAACTGTTTACAATATACATAGATGACCTGGAAGAGGGGACAGAGTGTAGTGCAACAAAATTTGCAGATGACACTAAGATTAGTGGGAAAGCGGGTTGTGTAGAGGACTCAGAGAGGCTGCAAGGAGATTTGGATAGGTTAAGCGAATGGGCTAAGGTTTGGCAGATGGAATACAATGTCGGAAAGTGTGAGATCATCCACCTTGGGGAAAAAAAACAGTAAAAGGGAATATTATTTGAATGGGGAGAAATTACAACATGCTGTGGTGCAGAGGGACCTGGGGGTCCTTGTGCATGAATCCCAAAAGGTTAGTTTGCAGGTGCAGCAGGTAATCAGGAAGGCAAATGGAATGTTGGCCTTCATTGCGAAAGGGATGGAGTACAAAAGCAGGGAGGTGTTGCTGCAACTGTACAGGGTATTGGTGAGGCCGCACCTGGAGTACTGCGTGCAGTTTTGGTCACCTTACTTAAGGAAGGATCTACTAGCTTTGGAAGGGGTACAGAGACGATTCACTAGGCTGATTCGAGAACTGAGGGGGCTACCTTATGATGATAGATTGAGTAGACTGGGTCTTTACTCGTTGGAGTTCAGAAGAATGAGGGGTGATCTTATAGAAACATTTAAAATAATGAAAGGGATAGACAAGATAGAGGCAGAGAGGTTGTTTCCATTGGTGGGGGAGACTAGAACTAGGGGGCACAGCCTCAAAATACGGAGGAGCCAATTTAAAACTGAGTTGAGAAAGAATTTCTTCTCCCAGAGGGTTGTGAATCTGTGGAATTCTCTGCCCAAGGAAGCAGTTGAGGCTGGCTCATTGAATGTTTTCAAGTCAAAGATAGATAGGTTTTTAAGCAATAAGGGAATTAAGGGTTACGGGGAGAGGGCGGGTAAGTGGAGCTGAGTCCACGACCAGATCAGCCATGATCTTATTGAATGGCGGAGCAGGCTCGAGGGGCTAGATGGCCTCCTCCTGTTCCTAATTCTTATGTTCTTATGTTCTTAAATATATTCAGTGACTTGGCCTCCACAGCCTTCTGTGGTAGAGAATTTCACAGATTCACCAACCTCTGAGTGAAAAAATTTCTCCTCATCTCGGTCCTAAATTTCCTACCCCATATCCTGAGACTGTGACCCCTTGTTCTAGACTTCCCAGTCAGGGGAAACATCCTCCCCGCATCCAGTCTATCCAACCCAGTCAGAATTTTATATGTTTCAATGAGATCCCCTCTCATTCTTCTAAACTCTCGTGAATACAGGCCTAATCTCTCCTCATATGACAGTCCTGCCATCCCAGGAATCAGTCTGGTGAACCTTCACTGCACTCCCTCTATGGCAAGTGTATTCTTTCTTAGGTAAGGAGACCAAAACTGCACACAATACTCCAGGTGCGGTCTCACCAAGGTCCTGTATAACTGTAATAAGACATCCTTGCTCCTGTACTCAAATCCTCTTGCAATAAAGGCCAACATAACAGTTGCCTTCCTAACTGCTTGCTGCACCTGCATGTTTGCTTTCAATGACTGGTGTACAAGGTCACCCAGGTCCCCCTGCACATCAACACTTCCCAAGCCATCACCATTTAAATAATACTTTGTCCTTATGTTTTTCCTACCAAAGTGGATAACTTCACATTTATCCACATTATACTGCATCTGCCATGTGTTTGCCCACTCACTCAACCTATCTAAATCGCCTTGCAGCGTCTTTGCATCCTCCTCACAACTCAGAATCCCACCTAGTTTTGTGTCATCAGCAAACTTGAAAATATTACATTTGATTCCCTCATCCAAATCATTTATATATATTGTGAATAGCTGGGGCCTAAGCACTGATCCCTGTGGTACCCCACTAGTTACAGCCTGCCACCCCGAAAAAGACCCATTTATTCCTACTCTCTGTTTCCTGTCAGTTAACCAATTTTCAATCCATGCCAGTACATTACCCCCATTCCTATGTGCTTTAATTTTTCACACTAACCTCTTATGTGGAACTTTATCAAAGGCCTTTTGAAAATCCAAATACTCTACATCCACTGGTTCTCTCTTATCAATTCTCAGTTACATCCTCAAAAAATTCCAGAAGGTTTATCAAACATGATTTTCCTTTCATAAATCCATGTTGACTTTGTCAAATCCTGTTGATATTATCTCAGTGTGCCGTTATCAAAGCCTTTAAAATAGACTCTAACATTTTCCCTACTACTGATGTCAGGCTGACCGGTCTGTAGTTCCCTGTTTTCTCTCTCCCTCCTTTTTTAAATAGTGGGATTACATTTGCCACCCTCCAATCTGCAGGAACTGTTCCATAATCTATAGAATTTTGGAAGGTGAAAACCAATGTGTCATGTATGTATGCTTGGAGTTACTAGCCACCAGGTGGCACCACTGTCAGAGGTCATTGAGCTGTACGCCATGTGTGTGGCCCAGGTATAAAAGGCAAGCCATCATGTAATGTAATCACTATGAGCCCTAATAAAGCAGAGCCAGGTTTGTACCTGTGATAGTTTACAGTATTCAGTCTGTCGAGTTATTACATACATAACATTTGGCGGCGAGGTAATTTAAGAACCTTCACATGCATAAATGGGCACAATTGGAATTCTGGAGAGATTCATGGAGGGAGAGGACTGGGCAGATTTTGTAGCTCGCCTGGACCAGTACTTCATGGCCAACAAAATGGAGGAACCCACTGACGCAGTTAGGCACAGGGCGGTCTTCCTCACGGTTTGCGGTCCGAAAATTTATGGACTCATAAAGAATCTTCTCTTGCCTATAAGTCCAATGGACAAGGACTATGAGGAATTGTGTGCTCTGGTACGTAACCATCTCAAACCAGAAGAAGGCATCATCATCTCACGATATCGATTTTACAAGCACGTTCGTTCTGAGGGCCAGGATGTGTCAGAGTTCATTGCCAACCTAAGACGTCTAGCTGGACCGTGTAAGTTCGAAAACGCGTTGGGAGACATGCTGCAGGACAAATTTGTAATTGGCATCAACCACGAGGAGATCCTGCGTAAGCTACTGGCAGCGGAGACGCTGGATTTGAGCAAGGCCATCACAATTGCCCAGGCATGCATGACGACGGACAAAAACTTAAAGCAGATATCATTGAAAAATCAGAACTCAGCAAGTACTGTAAACAAGATTGTATCATCGTTTGGCAGAGCTGTATATGGCAAGGCCTACTCGACTGCGTATGCGAAACCTGTGGCTACCCAAAGTCCGCCAATGGGAATGAATCCGATTTCACCATGTTGGCGTTGTGGGGACAATCATCGGCCTCATCAGTGTCAGTTTAAACAGTACATTTGTAAAGGCTGTTCGAGACTGGGGCATCTCCAGCGCATGTGTCCGCAACTGAGCAAGCGTGCTGTGACACACCACGTGGAGGATGATGACCAGTATAGCGCGGATCCGGATATGCAATCCGAGATATCAGAGGAGGAAGTGTATGGACTGTATTCGTTCCTAACAAAGAGCCAAGCGATAGTGATTAATGTGAAACTTAATGGTGTGCCGGTACCGATGGAATTGGACACAGGTGCGAGTCAATCAATAATGAGCCAGAGGACATTCAACAAGCTGTGGGATACTAAGGCTGTGAAACCTAAGCTGAGTCCAGTCAATGCCAAGTTGCATATGTACACTAAAGAACTCATAACGGTGATTGGCAGTGCAGTAGTCAAGGTGTTGTATGATGGTGCGGTTCATGATTTACTGTTATGGATTGTTCCAGGCAATGGTCCAACGCTGTTCGGCAGGAATTGGCTAGAAAAAATCAGATGGAATTGGAACGATATCAAAATGTTGTTGGCGAAGGATGATACTCCATGTGCTCAAGTGCTGAGCAAGTTCCCCTTGCTGTTTGAACCAGGCATCGGCAAATTCACAGGAGCCAAAGTGCAGATCCACGTGGACTCGGATGCGAGACCCGTCCATCATAAAGCTCGGGAAGTTCCGTATATGATGAGGGAGAAGGTCGAAATCGAACTGGACAGACTCCAGCCTGAATTTAACGAATGGGCTAGCCCCATTGTTCCTGTGTTGAAGAATGATGGCACTGTCAGGATTTGTGGAGACTACAAGGTTACGATCAACCGAGTTTCGAAACGGGATCAATATCCATTATCCGAAGGCTAATGACCTGTTTGCAACGCTAGCCGGGGGGAAGTCGTTCACTAAGCTGGATCTGACGTCGGCCTACATGACACAGGAGCTGGTCGAGACGTCGAAGAAACTTATGTGCATCAACACTGATAAAGGACTGTTTATCTACAACAGGCGTCCTTTCGGAATTCACTCGGCTGCAGCCATATTTCAGAGGAACATGGAGAGTCGACTGAAGTCCGTCCCTAGAACCGTCATGTTCCAAGATGACATCCTGGTCACAGGTCGCGACACCGCTGAACATCTGAACAACCTGGAAGAGGTTCTACATCGTCTGGACAAAGTGGGACTCAGACTGAAACGTTCGAAGTGCGTCTTCATGGCACCGGAAGTCGAATTCCTGGGGAGGAAAATTGCTGCTGATGGCATCAGGCCTACGGATTCGAAAACCAAGGCCATCAAAAATGCACTCAAGCCTCAGAATGTGACGGAGCTGCGTTCATTCCTTGGTCTACTCAACTACTTCAGTAATTTCTTATCTAGATTGAGCACTTTATTAGAGCCACTGCACATGCTGCTAAAAAAGGTGACAGCTGGGTCTCAAGATAGAGCTTTTGAAAAGGCTACTCATCTGTTTTGCTCTAACAAGCTGCTGGTACATTATGATCCATGTAAGCATCTAGTATTGGTCTGTGATGCTTCGTGATATGGAGTTGGTTTCGTGCTCCAACAAGCTAATGAGTCGGGTAAACTACAATCTGTTGCGTATGCTTCTAAAGGTTTGTCAAAGATGGAAAGAGCCTACAGCATGGTAGAAAAAGAAGCATTAGCCTTTGTGTATGGGGTTAAAAAAATGCATCAGTACCTGTTTGGTCTTCGGTTTGAACTGGAAACAGATCACAAGCCACTCATTTCATTGTTTTCGGAAAACAAAGGTATCAATACCAATGCATCGTCCCGCATCCAGGAGGTGGGCGCTGACATTATCTGCCTATGATTATGCCATTCACCATAGACCTGGCACCGAGAATTGTGCCGATGCTTTGAGCTGTCTGCCGTTGCCCACACCGGAGATGGAGACGCCACAACCTGCAGACCTACTGTTAGTTATGGATGCTTTTGAAAGTGAAGGACCCCCTGTCACAGCTCAACAAGTTAAGACCTAGACCAGCCAGGACCCGATATTATCAGTTGTGAAACATTGTGTCCTTAGTGGTGATTGGTCTGCCATACCCAAGCAAATGGGTGATGAGACCAAACCTTACAACCATCGCAAAGACGAACTATCCATTCAGTCAGATTGTTTACTGTGGGGTAATCGTGTTGTTATGCCTAAGAAAGGCAGAGAGAAATTTGTACATGATCTACATAGCACTCATCCCAGTATTGTCATGATGAAAACCATTGCCAGGTCTCATGTATGGTGACCTGGAATTGACTCTGATCTGGAATCATGTGTGCATCAGTGCAACACTTGCATGCAGCAAAGTAAAGCACCAGTGGAATCGCCGCAGAGTCTGTGGTTGTGGCTGTCATGTGATAGTGCACATGGTAACCATGTAGGATACAAGGTGTGCCACCAGAGGGCACAGCAGTGGGAGACTTGCAGGTTACCTGTACAGGTGTGCCAGGCCTAGTATAAAAGACAGGCCACCAGGTGTGATCCTCTGGAGTTATCAATAAAGGACTAAGGTCACTACAGTTCAAGTACAACACATTGCCTCGTGGTGTCATTATCAGAGCATCTAAAGATATAACAGTGGCCATCCAAACCATGGTCCAGGATCCACATCGACTTTGTAGGTCCCTTCCTGGGAAAGATGTTTTTAGTTGTGGTGGATGCATATTCTAAGTGGATAGAGTCATCCAGTACATCCACAGCTAACATTGAGAGCCTTTGTGTCATGTTTGCCACTCATGATCTGCCCGACATCGTTGTAAGTGACAATGGACCTTGCTTCACGAGTCTGGAGTTTCAAGAGTTCATGAAACTCAATGGTATCAAACATGTGAGGTCAGCACCATTCAAACCCGCATCTAATGGTCAAGCAGAGCGTGCTGTCCAAACCATCAAGCAGAGTATGAAACGTGTAACACAAGTTTCACTGCAGACTCGCTTGTCATGCATATTGCTTAGTTACAGGACAAGACCCCACACGCTTACCGGGGTCCCCCCTGCTGAACTATTGATGAAGAGAGGTCTCAAGACCAAACTCGCTCTTATCTATCCTGACTTGAATGATCACGTTGAATACAGACGTAAAGTCACCAGTAATATCATGATCACGCTGCTGTGTCATGCGACATTTCTGTTAACGATCCTGTGTATCCTGTGTAAATTATGGTCAAGATCCCAAGTGGATTGTGGGTACTGTTACGGCCAAGGATGGTAACAGAATTTTTATCGTCAAATTCAAGAATGGGCAAACATGCAGGAAACATGTTGATCAGATAAAGCTGCGGCACACGGATGAACTAGAACAGTCTGAGGAAGACACAGTGACCAACCAACCTACCCTCAGTCATCAGAGGACTCTGCTGTCATCAATGAATCTGGACTTTCAATCCCTGTCATGGTCACTGCCACTCCCATCAGATCGGCTACCCAACCCCCAGTCATAACTGACTCAGAACGCTCACCCAAGGCTGGAGTTGAACTGAGACGATCAGCTCGGGAGTGGAAAGCCCCGAACCGTCTCAATTTGTAAAAAGACTTACCAATATCTTAAAGAGGGATATTGTCATGTATGTATGCTTGGGGTTACTAGCCACCAGGTGGCGCCACTGTTGGAGGCCATTGGGCTGTTCGTACGTGTGTGTGGCCGAGGTATAAAAGGCAATCCATAGAAACATAGAAAATAGGAGCAGGCCATTCGAGCCTGCACCACCATTAAATATGATCATGGCTGATCATGCAATTTCAGTACCCCACTCCTGCTTTCTCTCCATACCCCCGATCCCTTTAGCCATAAGAGCCGCATCTAACTCCCTTTTGAATATATCCAACGAACTAGACTCAACAACTTTCTGTGGTAGAGAATTCCACAGGTTCACAATTCCCTGGGTGAAAAAGTTTCTTCTTATCTCGGTCCTAAATGGCTTACCCCTTATCCTTAGACTGTGACCTTTGGTTCGGGACTTCCCCAATATCGGGAACATTCTTCCTGCATCTAACCTGTCCAATCCCGTCAGAATTTTATATGCTTCTATGAGATGAATTTATAATGGGGAACAAAGAAATGGCAATTGAACAAATACTTTGGATCTGCCTTCACTAAGGAAGACACAAATAACCTTCCGGAAATACTAGAGGTTCGAGGGTCTAGCGAAAAGGAGGAACTGAAGGAAATCCTTGTTAGTCAGGAAATTGTGTTAGGAAAATTGATGGGATTAAAGGCCGATAAATTCCCAGGGCCTGATAGGTTGCATCCCAGAGTACTTAAGGAAGTGGCCCTAGAAATAGTGGATACATTGGTGATCATTTTCCAACATTCTATTGACTCTGGATCAGTTCCTATGGACTGGAGCGTTGCTAATGTAACCCCACTTTTTAAAAAATTTATGAAAGGAAATCATGCTTGACAAATCTTCGAGAATTTTTTGAGGATGTAACGAGTAGAGTGGACAAGGGAGAACCAGTGGATGTGGTGTATTTGGACTTTCAAAAGGCTTTTAACAATGTCTCACACAAGAGATTAGTGTGCAAAATGAATGCACATGGTATTGGGGGTAATGTATTGATGTGGATAGAGAACTGGTTGGCAGACAGGAAGCAGAGAGCCGGAATAAACGGGTCCTTTTCAGAATGGCAGGCAGTGACCAGTGGGGTGCCGTAGGGTTCAGTGCTGGGACCATAGCTATTTACAATATACATCAATGATTTAGATGAAGGAATTGAATGTAATATCTCCAAGTTTGCAGATGACACTAAGCTGGGTGGCGGTGTGAGCTGTGACTAGGATGCTAAGAGGCTGCAGGGTGACTTGGACAGGTTAGGTGAGTGGGCAAATGCATGACAGACACAATATAATGTGGATAAATGTGAGTTTATCCACTTTGGTGGCAAAAACAGGAAGACAGAATATCATCTGAATGGTGACAGATTAGGAAAAGGGGAGGTGCAACAAGACCTGGGTGTTATGGTACACCAGTCATTGAAGTTTGGCATGCAGGTACAGCAGGCGGTGAAGAAGGCAAATGTCATGTTGGCCTTCATAGCTAGGGGATTTGAGTATAGGAGCAGGGAGTTCTTACTGCAGTTGTACAGAGCCTTGGTGAGGCCTCAGCCGGAATATTGTGTTCAGTTTTGGTCTCCTATCTGAGGCAGGACGTTCTTGCTATTGAGGGAGTGCAGCGAAGGTTCACCAGATTGAATCCCGGGATGACAGGACTGACATATGAGGAGAGACTGGATCAACTGGGCTTGTATTCACTGGAGTTTAGAAGAATGAGAGGGGATCTCATAGAAACATATAAAATTCTGACGGGATTGGACAGATTAGAGGCAGGAAGAATGTTCCCGTTGCTGGGGAGTTCCAGAACCTGGGGTCACAGTCTAAGAATAAGGGGTAAGCCATTTAGGACCGAGATGAGGAGAAACTTCTTCACTCAAAGGGTGGTTAACCTGTGGAATTCTCTACCGCAGAAAGTTGTTGAGGCCAGTTCATTAGATATATTCAAAAAGGAGTTAGATATGGCCCTTACGGCTAAAGGGATCAAAGGGTATGGAGAGAGAGCAGGAAAGGGGTACTGAGGTTGAATGATCAGCCATGATTTTAGTGAATGGCGGTGCAAGCTCGGAGGGCCGAATGGCCTACTCCTGCCGAATGGCCTAATTTCTTTGTGTCTATGTGCCTATCCCCTCTCATTCTTCTAAATTGAAGATAAGTCTAGTCGATCCAGTCTTTCTTCATATCTCAGTCCTGCCATCCCGGGAATCAGTCTGGTGAACCTTGACTGCACTCCCTCAATAGCAAGAATGTCCTTCCTCAGATTAGGAGACCAAAACTGTACATAGAACTCAAGGTGTGGTCTCACCAATGCCCTGTACAACTACAGTAAGACCTCCCTGCTCCTATACTCAAATCCTCTCGCTAGGAAGGCCAACATGCCATTTGCTTTCTTAACTGCCTGCTGTACCTGCATGCCTACTTTCAATGACTGACATACCATGACACTCGGGTCTCGTTGCACCTCCCCTTTTTATTAATCTGTCACCATTCAGATAATAATCTGCCTTCCTGTTTTTGCCACCAAAGTGGATAACCTCACACTTATCCACATTATACTGCATCAGCCTTGCATTTGCCCACTCACCTAACCTATCCAAGTCACCCTGCAGCCTCTTAGCACCTCCTCACAGTTCACACTGCCACCCAGCTTAGTGTCATCTGCAAACTTGGAGATATTATATTCAATTCCTTCGTCTAAATCATTAATGTATATTGTAAATAGCTGAACCATGCGGTACCCCACTAGTCACTGCCTGCCATTCTGAAAAGGACCTGTTTATGCCCATTCTTTGCTTCCTGTCTGCCAACCAGTTCTCTATCCACGTCAATACATTACCCCCAATCCCATGTGCCTTAATTTTGCACACTAATCTCTTGTGTGGGACATTGTCAAAAGCCTTTTGAACGTCCAAATACATCACATCCACCGGATCTCCCTTATCCACTCTACTCGTTACATCCTCAAAAAATTCTAGAAGATTTGTCAAGCATGATTTCCCTTTCATAAATCCATGCTGACTTGGACCGATCCTGTCACTGCTTTCCAAATGCGCTGCTCTTACATCTTTAATAATTGATTCCAACATTTTCCCCACTACCGATGTCAGGCTGACCAGTCTATAATTACCTGTTTTCGCTCTCCCTCCTTTTTTAAAAAGTGGGGTTACATTAGCTACCCTCAAATCCATAGGAACTGATCCAGAGTCTATGGAATGTTGGAAAATGACCACCAATGCATCTACTATTTCTCGGACCACTTCCTTAAGTACACTGGGATGCAGACTATCAGGCCCTGGGGATTTATTGGCCTTCAATCCCATCAATTTCCCTAACACCATTTGCAGTTCCTCCTTCTCGCTAGAAAAATAAGAAGTTGTCAGAAGTGGGATTCAAACACATGCCACCAGAGAGAACTGCGATCTGAACGCAGCACCTTAGACCGCTCGGCCATCCTTTGGGCCCTAATAAAGCAGAGCCAGGTTTGTACCTGTGTTAGTTTACGGTATTCAGTCTGTTGAGTTATTACATACATAACACAATGCATCTACTATTTCCATGGCTATCTCTTTTAATACTCTGGGATGCAGATCTTCAGGCCCTGGGGATTTATCGGCCTTCAGTGCTATTAATTTCTCCAGCACTATTTTCTCACTAATAATCATTTCTTTTAATTCCTCTTGCTCACCAGACCCTTGGTTCCCTAGCATTTCTGGGATGTTATTTGTGTCCTCTTCCGTGAAGACAGAACCAAAGTATTTATTTAATTGTTCTGCCATTTCCTTGTTCCCATTATAAATTCTCCCGTTTCTGTCTGTAAAGGACCTACATTTGTCTTCACTAATTTTTTTTTTTTTATTTATTCGTTGCCAATCTTTCCAATTCTTTGTCAGATCACAAACGCCAGAGGTCACCTTGCACACATCAAGGATCACCCTGCACCAATGCTCTTAGCCAAAAGGCCTAGAGCCCAAGCACTGTTCCTGGAAGTACTGCAATACCAGGTTCGTGCCATGGAGGTGGATGGGTCAGGCCCCCCACACAACTCCATGGAGGTGGATGGGTCAAGCCACCCCACCCACCTCCTGTTTCCAAAAAAGCAAGCATATACCTTCCTGACCAGGGAGAAACCACCCGGAGGTCATGGTGGCTGGTCAGGTCAGTTACGCATGATCTTAGCCAAAAGGCCGAGAAATAAATGATGATCATCAGCCATGCAAGCCGTCCCAGCAATTTCCCTTGCCCATCTGAGGCAGCACCATAAAGGACCCCAGCATCCACCTTTAAATTACCCAGACCCCAGGAAATGGACCATGGTCAGGAATGCAGAGAGGAGGTTTGCAGAAGTTCCACTCAGCTAAAGCTTGTGCCAAGGAGGTTATTGTCTAATACCATACTTCTCAGAGCTGATCAGTGTTTAATGTCCTTCTAGTCCTGGTCGAAAACCATATCTTGTCTTGTTCCACATCCCAGTATCACTTGCCAGTAGTTTCTCCAATTGTAACAAGGACTGTATTTCTGCTTTGCAAAAAAACATTTTTAAACCTCTGTCAAAATCGAGTATGCTTCATTGTTGACGTGTCTATGTTATTGTTGTTGTGGTGTCAAAACTTAATCAGCACAAGAAGTGTTTATTGCCTCATACATTCCTGATAAAAACCATTTATGACTTTCTGTGCTTCCAAGGTGGCAGTGCATAGAAAAGCTGATATGATTTCACACCTAGTTTTGATTTTATCTTGAATATCCCCCTCTTAAAATGGCTCCTTCAACATCAAAAGATAACAGTCCTCTGAGGCTAATATAATTGCTCACTTAGTCTTGCTTTGCTGTATAGTTATCTCTGGGTGTGTTTACAATACAACAGTGTCAGTACATCAGTGAGAAACGGTTTCACTTTGCACCAACACTAACCTTTTGTTGCAAATCTGCAATTCCAGCCCAAGGAGGCAGTTCAGAGTGACTCCCTGTGTAAGAGGGAGTCACACTCTGCTTCACGCCAGAATTAGGTCAAGTCCTAACTCTGGATTTCCCTGAAAAATCTTTAGTGTCAGTGCAAAGCAACTTGACTGTTGTGTAAATCTGCCTTAAAACTCATTTTCCGAATATCACAAAATGGCTCCAGAATCACCTCAGAAATTAAGTAAATACATTTTCTAGAACAGGAAACAAAAAAAACTGAGGATTTCATTATAGATTGAGTTCAGAAGTTATTAAAGAGAGAGAGATGGGGAGAAAAAAGAACAAATTAATGAACTTGCCTTTATATAAAGAAGGAAATTAAAAAGACTTGTAAGAACATAAGAAATAGGAGCAGGAGTAAGTCATACGGCCCCTCGAGCCTGCTCTGCCATTTAATACGATCATGGCTGAACCAATCATGGACTCAGGTCCACTTCCCCGCCCGTTCACCATAACCCCTTATTTCCTTATCGGTTAAGAAACAGTCTATCTCCGTCTTAAATTTATTCAATAACCCAGCTTCCACAGCTCTCTGAGGCAGCGAATTCCACAAATTTATAACCCTCTGAGAGAAAAAATTCCTCCTCATCTCAGTTTTAAATGGGCGGCCCCTTATTCTAAGATTATGTCCCCTAGTTCTAGTCTCCCCAATCAGTGGAAACATCCTCTCCACATTCACCTTGTCAAGCCCCCTCATAATCTTATACGTTTCGATAAGATCACCTCTCAATCTTCTGAATTCCAATGAGTAGAGGTCCAACCTACTCAACCTTTCCTCATAAGTCAACCCCCTCATCTCTGGAATCAACCTAGTGAACGTTCTCTGAACTGCCTCCAAAGCAAGTATATCCTTTCTTAAATATGGAAACCAAAACTGTACGCAGTATTTCAGGTGTGGTCTCACTAATACCCTGTATAACTGTAGCAAGACTTCCCTGCTTTTATATTCCATTTAACCTATCTATGTTCTTTTGCAGTTTTTTTGTGTCCTCCTCACACATTGCTTTTCCTCCCATCTTTGTATCAGCAGCAAACTTGGTTATGTTACACTCGGTCTCATCATCCAACTCATTAATATAGATTGTAAATAGTTGGGGTCCCAGCACTGATCCCTGTGGCACCCCACTAGTTACTGGTTGCCAACCTGAGAATTAACCATTTATCCCGACTCTCTGATTTCTGTTAGTTAGCCAATCCTCTATCCATGCTAATATATTACCCTCAACCCCGTGAACGTTTATCTTGTGCATAGAAACATAGAAACATAGAAAATAGGTGCAGGAGTAGGCCATTCGGCCCTTCTAGCCTGCACCGCCATTCAATGAGTTCATGGCTGAACATTCAACTTCAGTACCCCATTCCTGCTTTCTCGCCATACCCCTTGATCCCCCTAGTAGTAAGGACCTCATCTAACTCCTTTTTGAATATATTTAGTGAATTGGCCTCAACAACTTTCTGTGGTAGAGAATTCCACAGGTTCACCACTCTCTGGGTGAAGAAGTTCCTCCACATCTCGGTCCTAAATGGCTTACCCCTTATCCTTAGACTGTGACCTCTGGTTCTGGACTTCCCCAACATTGGGAACATTCTTCCTGCATCTAACCTGTCTAAACCCGTCAGAATTTTAAATGTTTCTATGAGGTCCCCTCTCATTCTTCTGAACTCCAGTGAATACAAGCCCAGTTGATCCAGTCTTTCTTGATAGGTCAGTCCCGCCATCCCGGGAATCAGTCTGGTGAACCTTCGCTGCACTCCCTCAATAGCAAGTATGTCCTTCCTCAGGTTAGGAGACCAAAACTGTACACAATACTCCAGGTGTGGCCTCACCAATGCCCTGTACAACTGTAGCAACACCTCCCTGCCCCTGTACTCAAATCCCCTTGCTATGAAGGCCAACATGCCATTTGCTTTCTTAACCGCCTGCTGCACCTGCATGCCAACCTTCAATGCAGTAACCTTTTATGTGGCATCTTGTCAAATGCCTTCTGGAAGTCCAAATACACCACATCTCTGGTTCCCCTTTATCCACACTGTCCGTTACATCCTCAAAGAATTCCAGCAAATTTGTCAAATTTGTCAAATATGTTTTTTATTGTGTCCACCTCACACATTGCCTATCCTCCCATCTTTGTATCATCAGCGAACTTGGCAACGTTACACTCGGTCCCTTCATCCAAGTCATTAATATAGATTGTAAGTACAGATCATAAATCCAAGCTGACTCTGCCTGACTGAATTATGCTTTTACAAATGTCCTGCTACTGCTTCTTTAATAATCGCCTCCAACATTTTCCCAACCACAGATGTCAGGCTAACTGGTCTATAGTTTCCTGTTTTTTTGTCTGCCTTTTTTTTAAAATAGGGGCGTTGCATTTGCAGTTTTCCAATCTACTGGCACCTCCCCAGAATCCAGGTAACTTAAATTACAACCAATGCATCCACTATCCCTGCCATTACTTCTCTTAAGACCCTAGGATGCAAGCCATCAGGTCCAGGGGATTTATCCATCTTTAGTCCTATTATATTACTGAGTATTACCTCCTTTGTGATTGTGTTAAGTTCCTCCCCCCATATAGCCCCTTGACGATCCATTGTTGAGATATTTTTAGTAACCTCTACCGTAAAAACTGATACAAAATATTTGTTCAGAGTTTCTGCTATCTCCATGTTCCCCATCACTAATTCCCCATATTGTATTTATATAGCGCCTTTCACTATCTCAGGATGTTGCAAAGCGCTTTGCAACCAATGAAGTACTTTTGAAGTGAAGGCCTTATTATAATATAGCCAACATGGCAGCCAATTTGAGCAGAGCAAGGTCCCACAAGCAGCAATGAAACAAATAACCAGAACTAGGTGTTGATTGAGGGATAAGTAGTGGCCAGATCATTGAGAGAACTATCCTCCTCTTCTTTGAATAGCGCCATGGGATCTTTTATCTGCACCTGAGAGCAGTCAAGGTCTCGGTTTAAAGTCACATTGGAAATTCGGCACCTCCAACAGTGCAGCACTCCCTCAGTACTGCCCCTCCGACAGTGCAGCACTCCCTCAGTACTGCACTGGAGTGCGCCTAGATTATGTGCTCAAGACTCTTGAGTGGGGCTTAAACCCACAACCTTCTGATTCAAGCAAGAATGCTATGGGACCTCATGATATCTCTCTGGACATTCCAAACACTTCAGATTCAATTAATTAATTTTGAAGTGCAGTTGTTATATAGGCAAATATATCAAGCAAATCTTATGCCACTGCCAGCATTTCTGTTCCCCCGTCCACATCCGCCCCAGTGGGGCCTAATTCTGGAGGCCAGTACATCGCATCGTTCATATCATCAAATTAATTCAATCTTTGTTCTCGGGTTGTGGGCAAGGCTGCATTTATTGCACATCCTGTGTTCTGAGAAGGTGCTGGTGGGTTTTGTCTTTAAACCACAGCAGTCCTCATGGTGAAGTTGCTGCCTGGCGTCATCTGTGTTTCAGTAATTCTTGGTTATTTATTTATATGAGTGACTATTTGATATTAATATTGACTTAACAATAGTCAGTAATGAAACTACGTTTTATTTCAGCTAGGAAAACAGAGATATATTTTGAAAGTCCCTGACAGCCATAGGCCTACTTTTGAGTGATTAGTGTACTTGTGTTTGTTAGGGCCAAATTATCCAGCAAGGAATATTTAATAAAGAGAGAGCTGAAGCTAGCAATCATTACATTATTATAGGCATTGCATGGGGGGGAATTTCTCAGTGTTTCTCAAAGCTAGCCTGATAGAAATGTCTGCAGCCGTGTGTCATGACAGCAGTGCACTTGTGTTTCCATTTCATTTACAAGATGCACTGCAACAACTCCCAAGGCTTCGTCGGCAGCACCTCCCAAACCCGTGACCTCTATCACCCAGAAGGACAAGGGCAGCAGGCGCATGGGAACACCACCAGCTCCACGTTTCCCTCCAAGTCACACACCATCCTGACTTGGAAATAGATCAGCCATTACTTCATCGTCGCCTGGTCAAAATCCTGGAACTCCCTCCCTAACAACATTGTGGGAGTATCTTCACCACGCGGACTGCAGCGGTTCAAGAAGGCGGCTCACCACCACCTTCCGAAGGGCAATTGGGAATGGGCAATAAATGCTGGCCTTGCCGGCGACGCCCACATCCTGTGAATGAATAAAAAAAGCCGACAGGAAGAACAGTGACAGTAAAAAAAATCAGGGCGGCACAATACAAAGGTAGTTTGAGCATCACACTCCTGGTTCCCAACCGATGAGATTAAAGTGTCTTCTTAGAGGTTGTTCACTGGTGTTACACTTTAACATGGACCAGCCATATGGTATAAATAATTTGAAATAACAGTACTGCCAGTTCCTTGGAGCATGTTTTGTCTCAGTGACTGCAAGACTTCAGATTTTCAATTGAAGGAAGTCCCTAGTTTCATCGGGGAATATAAATTGAATATTTGTTTTCTTTCAGTAGAAGTTAAACAATTTCAACTGTACTTATATGGTTAATTCATTTTAATTAGCGTGTTTTACTTCAAACAGAATAAAGAGCGATGTGTTCCAGAAATTCTCTCTCACAGAATTAACACCCCCATTACTATACTTGTAGAATTAGTGGCTTATGTAATATTCTGCCAACAGCTGGCCTCATACGGTTTAAATCTGTTGCTGATTTCAGATCTTGTTCTGATAATTTAAACATTTCATCGCAGCTGGGACAGAGTCGAATTACTTCAACTTGATTAAAGAGTATTTTGCCTCAGAGACCAATAACTGTGAATAGACTGTTACAACAGTTTTTTTTTTAAACGTATATGCTACCTCTTCAGGGAATCACACTGGAGTCGATATGCATTCCTGGTGCAACTAAGGAAGATGTGTGTTAGTGAAGATTTCTTATCCCGTACCGATATCCCAGGATGCGGCAATGGGCTGCTTCGAACTCTTTTATGTTTTTAAAAAAGTCTTCTGCAAACTGACCTAATATTCAGTATGGTCCAATGGGGTTTTGTCAGAATAAGTTTAAACTTGTCAAGCTGTCTGTACTCTGTCTTGATCCTTCTGGATACGATGGGTACGATGCTGTAGGGGTAGTTACTGAATTAGGAATTCAGAGGCTTGGTGCAATAATCCAGAGAATCTGAGTTCAAATCACACCCTGGTTTGAGAATTAGAATATTTTTTTAAATACTGCTGGTACCAGTAAAAAAGAATGACCATAAAGTTAAATGTCACTAATGTCCTTTAGGGCTGGAAACTTGTCGCCCTGACATGATCTGGCACTGTGATTCTGGTTCCACATCAACATGGTTGACAATGAACTGCCCTCTGATGTGGCCAGCAAGCCACTAAGTGTATCAAAAGGGAAATTAGAGCTGGGCAGTAAATGCCGGCCTTGCCAGCAGCACCAACATGGCGAGATTGAATCAAAAGAAAATGCGTTCAAGAATAATGTCTGATTCACAAATATGCCAGCCAGTCCCCTAATTCACTATGCACATCCTTCTCAATACACCACTCGCTTCATTGGTTTAGACTTTAATTATGGGCGTACATCAGGAGGAGCGCTTACACCGCCCCCATGAAGTCCCAGCGACGAGGCATGAGCTATACTGAGGACCAGGCCCCATTATAGCAGCTTGTTGGGTGCCCACATGCAGCTTGTTAGCCAGGGGGAGCTGGGGGTGGGGGGGGGGGGAGGTGGGGGTGGGGGGGAGGTGGGGAGGCAGAGGCTGGAATTCCAGTCGCCCCACTGTGGATTGGGAGAAGCAGTTAGTTGCAAGTGGTGGGCCTGGACGGGGTCAGGAGGAGCACTCAGGCAAACCACAGGGTACCCTCCACCCACTGTCACCTCAAGAATTGCACTGCGGTCCGACAACTAGTGTAGGAGCCTGATTTGCTTTATTACAAATTGGCCTGATGAAGTCCCTGAAGAAAATGGTGGCAGCCATACCAGCAGCAGGAGTGGGACTGTAAGTGATGCACTGCCATTAATGGCCCGCTGTTGCCTTGTTCCTTCCTGGCAGAGGCCATGGATACCCACCCTAAGTTTCACACTGATTAATTAACCCTGAATTAGCCATCAGAGATTCTCTTAATGATGTGCTAAGTTTTAATTACTGCCAATGAAAATTAACTATCACAAGTGTGGAGACTCATTCCTTCAGGTTTTACTGGTTGGAGTTTTTAAAAATGTGAATTTCTTTTTTACTTTTCTGTCTCTTTTTGTTCTCTTAATCTGATGTTTCTTTCCCTCTCTTTATTTCTCTTTCTGTACCTGATTTGACATTGAATTCACTCGCTCTAATTTACACTTCCTTCTCAGTCCTTGCGCTGTTAATGTCACAATCCTTCAATCTGATTGGTTAAGGAGATACACAGTTGCTTGCCCTGTTTACTCGGGTCCCTGATGCCCATTTCCCTCGCTGCGAATTTATCAACTCGCACTTTCAGCAATTTGCAAAGCAAGATATCGTCGGGATTAAACAAGTAAGGGCCAGTCTAACTAACGAAGGATGCCATTTGTTGCCCTGCTACAGCAAATTGGTAGCCGGGGCCACTGCAGGGAGCAGTGTGCGGTGGCCCAACCCGGAAATCGGCACAGTACCAGCCTGCAAGACCGGAGCCATTGGAGGGAGCAGCGTGCGGTGGCATACCACTGCAGGAGCAGCGCGTGCTGCTGCAGGAGGGCGACGGCTACAAAGCCAGGTCGCTGATTGCAGTGCGGGCAGGCACAGCAGGAGGGGCGAAGGCAAAAGTCCGTAGAGGGAAGTGACCGGGGCCCAGGAGAGGCGTGAATCTGGGACCCAGAAGAGGCGAGGGCCCAGGGGCAGCACGGGCGTGCCCACACTGCGATATGTGTGCGCGCTCAGTCTGTGCAACAGAGATGGTCTCCAGTCGTCTTGGGTAATCCTTGCCATTGGACCAAGACCTAGCTCTGTCAAGCCCTTGTGGTGGCTGGTGTGCAATGGCCGCCACACGTTAAAAAAATTCTCGCACAGGCATCTTCCACCCTTCACGATGTAGTTCGGAATCTGGAATATTAGGTTCTTCATTGAAACACCTGTGAACTCATCCCTTTTTGGTGTGGAAGCAAGTCATCCTCGCTTCAAGGGACTGCCTATGATGATGATGATGATGATGACAGCAAATTATGAGCCATAAAGTTTGTGACTCCTCTGAGAGTAGCGGAGTCCTGACCAATATTTATCCCTCAACCAACATCACTAAAACATTAAAAAATAAAATACTGCGGATGCTGGAAATCTGAAATAAAACAGAAAATATTGGGACTACTCAGCAGGTCAGGCATCATCTGTAGAGAAAGGAACAGAGTTAACGTTTCAGGTAGATGACCTTTATCAGAACTGGAAAACAGATTATCTGGTCATTATCACATTGATATTTGTGAGAGCTTACTGTGCACAAATTAGCTGCTGTATTTCCTACATTACAACAGTGACTACACTTCAAAAATATTTCATTGGCTATAAAGCATTTTGGAACATCATGAGGTCCTGAAAGGTGCTGTATAAATCCAATTCTTTCTTTTAATCTGAGAAATCATTAACAGAATAAAGCTAGCAAATAATGTTGAAATTAGAAAGAAAGAAAAGAAACAAAGACTTGCATTTCTATAGCGCCTTTCATGATCACTGGACATCCCAAAGCGCTTTACAGCCAATGAATTACTTTTTGAAGTGTAGTCACTGTTGTGATATAGGAAATGCGACAGCCAATTTGTGCACAGCAAGCTCCCACAAACAGCAATGTGATAATGACCAAATAATCTGTTTTTGTTTAGTGATGTTGACTGAGGGATAAATATTGGCCAGAACACCAGGAATAATTCCCCGGCTCTTCTTCAAAATAGTTTCATGGGATCTTTTACCCGAGAGTAGACAGGGACTCGGTTTAACATCTCACCCTAAAGACGGCATCTCCGACAGTGCAGCACTCCCTCAGTACTGCACTGGAGTGTCAGCCTAGATTTGTTGTGCTCAAGTCTCTGGCATATGAAATAACATATCAACATGCAAACTATCCTGTGTAAAACTGCCAGTTTTGAGTTTCCTGCTGATTTTGTGCATTTAGCTAGGCTAGCACTTGAAGGAAGATAAATTTAAAGAAGTCAATGGGAAGTAAAACCGGGCAGAGTGTAAAATGGACAGTCGGTCAGTTTCTCACCAGGTGGGATAGCTTAAAGTTGCCCACATAAACGTTCTTGTCATTCAAATTGTGACAGGACAATGATTTATTTGTCTTTTCTAACTTCATAAAATGGTGTCAAGACCTCAGCTCAATACAAAACTGCTTAATACTTGTGCAGGAGTCAGGATTGTATCATGACTGAATCATGAAATCCATTAAATGGAATGCACCCGCAAAATTACAATAATCAAAGAAAGACAGGGAGTGATATTGATACAATATTTTAAGTGAAAAATGATAAGACCCATGCCACAGAAGAACACAAAATTAAACCTCGAACATATATGACAACGGTGTGTTCATAGCCCAAGGTTTGCTTTTACTACTTTGCAACAATGTTAAAGTTACAGTTTAAAAATAACCACTAGATATTTATGGCGAGGAAGCAAAATGTAAAGCACAAGCACTGTGTGAAGGAAGTACGTATTAAAGGGTTCATACGGTCACAATCCTTCATGGTTGTGACGACACAGTAAACGTTCATTATAGTTGACCTAAATGCCCTGCTTACACGTGGGCGAATGATGGGTCCCAAACAGAAGCTGCAGTGTCAATGAGTTTACACGGTGCAGACACGTAGATAAGTGAGTGAGATAATGTGAATGTCCGCCCTAACTCCAATTGGGAGCAGGGCGAGACCCTCGAGTAGATGCCACCTCATGCCTCTTGGATTTAACACTGCTCAGAGTACAGCTCTAGTGAAATGTCAAGTCAGGTTAACAAAATCTTCCGAAACTCTGAAGAACGACTGAATCTTTTATAAATGTCCCCAGAACTTATTTAAATGCACTGAATGTGGCTACTCTTGCCTACACTCTCAATAGATATATAAAATATAATGGTGCTCTGTGCATGTGCAGAGCTTTGTCCTGGATCTGGCAGTCCACATCACAGCCAGGCAGCGTAAAGAAGGTACGAATGGATATTTTAGCTACCCGCCTGAAATTGGTAGCTCTAGCGTAACTGCATTCTAAGGATCTGGGAACAACGAATAATAAAACAACGCAAGATCTACAGGGAAAAAACACTGATTAACATGACTCCCAAATCATTTTTTTTTCAAATCATAGTACACAGGAAGTCTGGACCATTGACATTCACAACCAGTCAATTCACAAACAGCTAAATAAAGTCAAGCCACCAGCAAACACATCAGCACGTCTGTCTCCCAACTAATGTTTGAGAAATGGACCCCAAGCCACAGGAATGCAGCCTTGAAATAAAAGCACATATAGCCCCTCCGGCCTAGCTACTGGAATTTATAACAGAACCGGTGATCTAAGGCAGAGACTGAAAAAAATTAACATTCATAAACACGGGAGAGAAGAAAAATATTAAGTGCCTAATCCTCAGCATGCACTGGCTCTCACATTTAGGATTAGACATGATAAATTGGGTCTCTGGTTTATTCCTATATGCAGTGCAGTGGGTAAATTCTTCCAGCTGACCAAAGTCTCCAAAGCAAATTTCCAGACACCACTAAAGATAGGAATGAGGTAGAAACACAATGGCCTGGATGTTGTCTCAAGAATAACAGTGAGGTCTGACAGCATCACCGTTATTATGGGTTAAATCGGACAGCAACTTCCGGAGTACACACGGACGCAGTTAAATGCGGAAATCCGGAAGTTGCAGTCCGGCTTACCCTGTCCCTTCACAAGCTGCGCTATACTGGTACCTTGCCAAGAGACGCGGCATTGAAATCAGTGTAAGGGTGTGAAGTTGCTATACTTACCCACTGAACATAGCAGGAAAAGTTAAGGCAGGCACATTAAGGTGTAAGTGCATTTCTAATGGTGTGTTAAGTTAGAATTACTGCCAAACAACCTCTCTGCCACTGAAAATTTCATTTTAAAAGTGTGGAGAATTTAAATAGTGTTGGAGTTTTTTTTTAATTAACATTTTTTTTTTTAACTTTTTCATTCTGTCTCTTTTACCGCTCTCTTAAACCCATCTTTCCTTCACTCTTGTTAATTTGCTTTTCGTACATGATTTATACTTCCTGGTTTAGACTCTGCGGCGGGAATTTTAACCTAAAAACACGGGTGGGTTTCGAGCGTGGGGGTAGTTACATTGTTAAAAATCGGAATCCCCACCTGAACCTGCCTACTTCCGGTTTTAACGGAGGCGGAACAAGGGGCGGGCAGCCAACATGCTGCCGGGAGGCGGGACATCAATTTAAATATTTTAATGAGGCTGGAACCCTCTTTAACCACAATTGGTTTTAACTGTAGCTGATCGGGTTATACACATTTTGTAAAACCCTGCAGTTATAGCAAGGTGGGGCATGGATCCAGGAGATAAGTGGCTTTACACCTATCTCCTGTATCCAGGGTCCCTACCGCGATCAGAGATCTCCTCTCGAGGCCTCTGATTGCCTTCCCAGACCAGCTCCCCCCACTGATGAGCTTGAGGCTGGCCCGGATCCTCCAGTGGCCGGCCCCGATCTTCCTCCCCCCCCATCCCCCCCCCTAATCATCCTGAGGACCCGATCTTGCTTCCCCCACCTCGATCACCCTGAGGCCAGTCCCAATCACTCCTATCCTCTGGAGACATGCCCCAGTCCCCACCCGATCCCTCCCTCCCTCCCTCCACTGTGTGGTCTAGTGACACAGGCCTACCCGCCCGATGGGAAACGGGCTTCAGATGCAAATCCGGCCTTGCCGTTAAAGTCGACAGGGCCTGCGGGAAACCCATTCACCCGGGATTCCCGCCCGCTTTGGAGCCCATTTTAGGTACCCTGTGTCAGCATAACCTGTACGTTGCTGCTGCCACTGGCATATACCAAGCCGTCACAACAGTGGCTTACATAGACCTTACCCAAACCAGTGTAGATGGTCCACGGCCAGAATCGACATTTCGGTCACTGTTTTAAGTTGTGTTATGGAATTGACTCAGTACAGGAAAGAAACTAGCCTAACAAGTTGACTAAACGACGTACTTGGGAGTCTCTTCAGTCAAAAGAAGGAAGCAATTTTCCTAAACGTTATAGGCCAACAGCATAATGGTCTCCAACAACAATAGTGCTTTTATTAATATAGACTGTGACTTGCACTCTCCCAAAGAAGAAATTGATGTAAAAACCTATTGCTTCATGCCATGTCGATAGACAACAGTTCCTCTATATCCATGGCAGTAAAACCATCAAACTTTATAGCAGTTGATGGCTTCAACATATACGAATGAATGGTGGAAGTACATGAACCAACTGATCATTATGTTGTTTATTTTAACCATCACTGACTTCACCGCATGATTTCTTTCATTGCATTTTATAACGTAAGATTGTAAACTCGATGAATTTACTTTCCTTTGGTAGCTAATAAAAGCACATAATGCAGTTTTGCGAGTGCATAATGCCATGCTTTTTGTTTCATTTGCTCAAAGCATTTAATGTAACAACATTTAATAAAAAGTGATATTTTCCCTGTAAATGTTCCCTGCACTCAGTCTGGCTTTTTTATGGAAATTCTTATTTTTGTATATTTGTGTTGCGTTTCTTAGCTTCTAAATGAATCCCACATGAAGAAAATGTGTTTGATTATTCTTTCACCCTGCAGGCGTCTTGCAGGAAATGACTTGACACACATCCCCATGAGAGCATTTGCCGGTCTTTACAATCTTAAAGTCCTGTAAGTAAACTCTTCCTTTATTTGAAAACTTTTGTAGTTTGGGTAACGAGAATTTTTGAAGCATTAAACAAAAACACCCTGCAGAAGAACATTGTGTTCGGATTCCTAAAGCGTTCACATTGTTTAAATTAAACTTGGTCATTGGGAAACTGTTCCCTACCAACTCAGTTTAAACTGCTGTACATAAAAGGTTTTAGCTGCAAGATTATGTGTTCCATTACCAATGTATAGTTCGTCAAAAACATTTACATCCCAAAAAGTATTTACATCTCTGACCATCACAGAACATTTAAGGAAAATATATTCCAGTAAGGAGGAAAGAGTGTAAGAGAAAAGATAGCCATCTGTGTCTAACTAAAGAAATAAAGGACGGTATCCAATTAAAAACAAGGGCATACAAAGTGGCCAAAACTAGTGGGACGACAGAAGACTGGGAAGCTTTTAAAAGCTGGCAAAGAATGACTAAAAAAATGATTATGAAAGGGAAGATAGACTATGAAAGTAAACTAGCCCAAAATATAAAAACAGACAGCAAGAGTTTCTATAGGTATATAAAACGGAAAATAGTGGCTAAAGTAAATGTTGGTCCCTTAGAGGACAAGACCGGGGAATTAGTGATGGGGAACATGGAGATAGCAGAAACTCTGAACAAATATTTTGTATCAGTCTTTACGGTACAGGACTCTAACAATATCCCAACAGTGGATAGTCAAGGGGCTATAGGGGGCGGGGGTGGGGGAGGAACTTAACACAATCACAATCACTAAGGAGGTGGTACTCAATAAGATAATGGGGCTAAAGGCAGATAAATCCCCTGGACCTGATGGCTTGCATCCTAGGGTCTTAAGAGAAGTACCGGCAGGGATTGTGGATGCATTGGTTGTAATTTACCAAAATTCCCTGGATTCTGGGGAGGTCCCAGCAGATTGGAAAACTACAAATGTAACAACCCTATTTCAAAAAGGAGGCAGACAAAAAGCAGGAACTATAGACCAGTTAGCCTAACATCTGTGGTGGGGAAAATGTTGGAGTCCATTATTAAAGAAGCAGTAGAGAACATTTGGAAAAGCAAAATTCGGTCAGGCAGAGTCAGCATGGATTTATGAAGGTCATGTTTGACAAATTTGCTGGAATTCTTTGAGGATGTAGCGAACAGAGTGGATAAAGGGGAACCAGTGGATGTGGTGTATTTGGACTTCCAGAAGGCATTTGACAAGGTGCCACATAAAAGGTTACTGCACAAGATAAAAGTTCACGGGGTTGGGTGTAATATATTAGCATGGATAGAGGATTGGCTAACTAACAGAAAACAGAGAGTCAGGATAAATGGTTCATAGAAACATAGAAAATAGGTGCAGGAGCAGGCCATTCGGCTCTTCGAGCCTGCACCGCCTTTCAATATGATCAGGGCTGATCATGCAACCTCAGTACCCCACCCCTGCCTTCTCTCCATACCCTCTGATCCCTTTAGCCGTAAGGACCACATCTAACTCCCTTTTGAATATGTCCAATGAACTGGACTCAACAACTTTCTGTGGCAAAGAATTCCACAGGTGCACAACTCTCTGGGTGAAAAAGTTTCTCCTCATCTTGGTCCTATATGGCTTACTCCTTATCTTTAGTTTGTGACCCCTGGTTCTGGACTTCCCCAATATTGGGAACATTCTACCTGCATCTAACCTGTCTAGTCCGTCAGATTTTTATAAGTTTCTATGAAATTCCCTCTCATTCTTCTAAAGTCCAGTGAGTATAAGCCTAGCTGATCCAGTCTTTTCTCATATGTCAGAGCTGCCATCCGGGAATCAGTCTGGTGAACCTTCACTGCACTCCCTCAATAGCAAGCACATCCTTCCTCAGATTAGGAGACCAAAACTGAACACAATACTCAAGGTGTGGTCTCAACAAGGCCCTGTACAACTGCAGGGCCTTGGTGAGACCTCCCTGTTCCTATACTCAAATCCCCTCACTATGAAGGCCAGCATGCCATTTGCTTTCTTTACTGCCTGCTGTACCTGCATGCCTACCTTCAATGACTGATGTAACATGGCACCCAGGATCCCTTTGCACCTCCCCTTTTACTAATCTGTCACCATTCAGATAATAATCTGCCTTCCTGTTTTTGCCACCAAAGTGGATAACCTCACATTTATCCACATTATACTGCATCTGCCATGCATTTGCCCATTCATTTAACCTGTCCAAGTCCCCCTGCAGCCTCTTAGCATCCTCCTCGCAGCTCGCACTGCCACCCAGCTTAGTGTCATCTGCAAACTTGGAGATATTATCTTCAATTCCTTTGTCTAAATCATTAATGTATATTGTAAATAGCTGGGGTCCCAGCACTGAGCCCTGCGGCACCCCACTAGTCACTGCCTGCCATTCTGAAAAGGACCCATTTATTCCCACTCTTTGCTTCCTGTCTGCCAACCAGTTCTCTATCCACGTCAATACATTACCCCAATACCATGTGCTTTAATTTTGCACACTAATCTCTTGTGTGGGATCTTGTCAAAAGCCTTTTGAAAGTCCAAATACACCACATCCACTGGTTCTCCCTTATCCACTCTACTCGTTACATCCTCAAAAAATTCTAGAAGATTTGTCAACCATGATTTCCCTTTCATAAATCCATGCTGACTTGGACCGATCCTGTCACTGCTTTCCAGATGTGCTGCTATTACATCTTTAATAATTGATTCCAGCATTTTCCCCACCACCGACGTCAGGCTAACCGGTCTATAATTCCCTGTTTTCTCTCTCCCTCCTTTTTTAAAAAGTGGGGTTACCTTAGTTACCCTCCAATCCATAGGAACTGATCCAGAGTTCATGGAATGTTGGAAAATGACCACCAATGCATCTACTATTTCAAGGGCCACTTCATTAAGTACACTGGGATGCAGACTATCAGGCCCTGGGGATTTATCGGCCTTCAGTCCCTTCAATTTCCCTAACACCATTTCCTGACTAATAAGGATTTCCCTCAGTTCCCTCTTCTTGCTAGACCCTTGGTCCCCTAGTATTTTCTGGAGGTTATTCATGTCTTCCTTAATGAAGACAGAACCAAAGTATTTGTTCAATTTGTCTGCCATTTCCTTGTTCCCCATTATGAATTCACCTGATTCTGACTGCAAGGCACCTACATTAGTCTTCACTAATCTTTTTCTCTTCACATATCTATAGAAGCTTTTGCAGTCACTTTTTATGTTCCCTGCAAGCTTACTCTCATATTCCATTTTCCCCCTCCTAATTAAATCCTTAGTCCTCCTCTGCTGAATTCTCAATTTCTCCAAGTCCTCAAGCTTATTGCTTTTTCTGGCCAATTTATATGCCTCTTCCTTGGATTTAACACTTTCCCTAATTTCCCTTGTTAGCCCTGTTGAGCCACCTTCCCTTTTTATTCTTATGCCACACAGATGTACAATTGTTGTGGTTCAAGCACGTGATTTTTAAATGTCTGGTTGGCAACCAGTAACTAGTGCGGTGCTGCAGGGATCAGTGCTGGGACCCCAACTATTTACAATCCACATTAACGACTTGGAAGAAGGGACCGAGTGTAACGTAGCCAAGTTTGCTGATGATACAAAGATGGGAGGAAAAGCAATGTGTGAGGAGGACACAAAAAATCTGCAAAAGGACATAGACAGGCTAAGTGAGTGGGCAAAAATTTGGCAGATGGAGTATAATGTTGGAAAGTGTGAGGTCATGCACTTTCGCAGAAAAAAAATCAAAGAGCAAGTTATTATTTAAATGGAGAAAGATTGCAAAGTGCTGCAGCACAGCGGAATCTGGGGGTACTTGTGCATGAAATACAAAAGGATAGTATGCAGGTACAGCAAGTGATCAGGAAGGCCAATGGAATCTTGGCTTTTATTGCAAAGGAGATGGAGTATAAAAGCAAGGAAGTCTTGCTACAGCTATATAATGTATTGGTGAGGCCACACCTGGAATACTGCGTGCAGTTTTGGTTTCCATATTTACGAAAGGATATATTTGCTTTGGAGGCAGTTCAGAGAAGGTTCACTCGGTTGATTCCAGGGATGAAGGGGTTGACTTATGAGGAAAGGTTGAGTAGGTTGGGCGCCTCTACTCATTGGAATTCAGAAGAATGAGAGGTGATTTTATCGAAATGTATAAGATTATGAGGGGGCTTGACAAGGTGGATACAGAGAGGATGTTTCCACTGATGGGGGAGACTAGAACTTGAGGGCACGATCTTAGAATAAGGGGCCGCCCATTTAAAACAGAGATGAGGAGAAATTTCTTCTCTCAGAGGGTTGTAAATCTGTGGAATTCGCTGCCTCAGAGAGCTGTGGAAGCTCGAACATTGAATAAATTTAAGGCAGAAATAGACAGTTTCTTAAACGATAAGGGGATAAGGGGTTATGGGGAGCGGGTGGGGAAGTGGAGCTGAGTCCATGATCAGATCAGCCATGATCTTATTGAACGGCTCGAGAGGCCGTATGGCCTACTACTGTTCCTATTTCTTATATTCTTATGTTCTTAGTAACTACTGCATAGGAATATGCAGTACAGGACTAAAATTAGGCCATCTTGGTCGATCTGGGCCCAAAGATCAAACACAGTACTGCAGAGATAAATACAGGATAAGCAATGTTGATTTTTATTGACTGATATTTTCAGAGTTAATATTATGTTCTGTCATGTGATTGAATTAAGATGCATACTCTTCTACAATTTGTTCATTGTTATGGTTAGCTAGCATTATAAATGACAATCTAACATTGCCCAGGTATGTCCTGTCCACAAAAAGCAGGACAAATCCAATCTGGCCGAATTACCATCCCATCCGCCTCCTCTCAATCATCAGCAAAGTTGTATACATCAATGATCGAGACTTGAATATAGGGGGCATGATTAAGAAGTTTGCAGATGGTACTAAAATTGGCCGTGTGGTTGATAATGAAGAAGAAAGCTGTAGACAGCAGGAAGATATCAATCAACTGGTCAGGTGGACAGAACAGTGGCAAATGGAATTCAATCTGGAGAAGTGTGAGGTAATGCATTTGGGAAGGGCTAACAAGGAAAGGGAATACACATTAAATGGTAGGAGACTGAGAAGTGTAGAGGAACAAAGAGACCTTGGAGTGCGTGTCCACAGATCCCTGAAGGTAGCAGGCCAGGTAGATAAGGTAGCTAAAAAGGCATATGGAATGCTTGCTTTTATTGACCAAGGCATAGAATACAAGAGCAGGGGGGTTATGCTTGAACTGTATAAAACACTGATTAAGCCACAACTGGAGTACTGCGTGCAATTCTAGTCACCGCATTGCAGGAAGGACGTGATTGCACTGGAGAGGGTACAGAGGAGATTTACGACGATGTTGCTGGGAGTGGAGAATCTCAGCTATGAGGACAGATTAGATAGGCTGGATTTGTTTTCATTGGAACACATGTATAAAATTATGAGGGGCCTAGATATAATGGATAGAAAGGGCCTATTTCCCTTAGCAGAGGGGCCAACAACCAAGGGGCATAAATTGAAAGTAATTAGTAGAAGGTTTAGAGGGGACTTGAAGGGAAATGTCTTCACCCAGAGGGTGGTGGGGGTCTGGAACTCACTACCTGAAAGGGTGATCGAGGCAGAAACCCTCACCACATTTTTAAAAGTACTTGGATGTGAACTTGGTTGTAACCTGCAGGGCTATGGACCTAGAGCTGGAAAGTAGGATTCGGCTGGATAGCCTCTTGTTGGCCGGCACAAACACGATGGGCTGAAATGGCCTCCTTTGGTGCTGTAATTTTCTATGATTCTATGTAACAGGTTTTAAGCAAGTACAGAGGAAGGGACAAGGGAGATGGGAGGAAAGAACAAAAGAGAAGGGCTGTGATAGGGTGGAAGGCAGGAGAGACTGAATGATAAAAGGGATGATGGTGTGAGGCAAAAGGGGGTGGTAATGGAACAAATAAAAAAACAAAAGCTGGGTCTAGAAGAGGTGGAAATTGGAATATCATCATAATAGGCGGCCCCTCGAACAAGGATGACTTGCTTCCACATGAGTTCACAGACAACTAAAAGGATCAAGGGGCATGGGGAGAAAGCAGGAATGGGGTACTGAAGTTGCATGATCAGCCATGATCATATTGAATGGTGGTGCAGGCTCGAAGGGCCGAATGGCTTACTCCTGCACCTATTTTCTATGTTTCTATGTTTTCAATGAAGGACCCAATGTTCCAGTATTGAACTCCATTTGAGGGGGTGGAAGATGCCTGTGCGTGGATTTTTTTAATGTGTGGTGACCGTTGCACATCAGCCACCACACGGGCTTGACAAAGCTAAGCCTTTATCCAGTGGCAAGGGTTAACCAGGACGACTGCAGACCAGCTCTGCTGCACGGACCTAGAGCGCACACATATCGCAGTATGGGCTGGGCCCATGCTGCCTCTGGACCCTCGGCTCTGCGGAGGCCCGTCCCCTCATTTGCCGCACCTCTGCCACGATCTCTCGCCACTCATCCGCCACAAAACACTCGCTGCACCTTCGCCACGATCTCCCAACGCACCTCCGCACCAAACATTCGCCAAACCTCCGCCACAATCACCCACCGAATCTCAGCCATGATCCCTTCCCGCTCCTCTGCTTTACCAGGGCCCCGCCGATGCTCCTGCCCGCGCTTCAAACAGCGACCTGGGTCCTGATGACGTCACCCAGTCGCCGACCTCGAAGCCGTCGCACACGTGGAGCAGCTCGCGCTGGATGGTGCAGTGGTATGCTCCAGTTCTCATACTTCCCGACCTGCGGAGCTGGGGAGAGGCCATTCACCTGCTCAGAGTGTGGGAAGGGATTCATTCAATAATCCACCCTGCTGAATCACCAGCGAGTTCACACTGATTGTTCACACCTTTTAAATGTTCTGTCTGAAGAGATTTAAAAGCAAAATGGATCTGCTGAGACACCAGAGAGTTCTCTCTGGGGAGAAGCCATTCACCTGTGCTTTGTGTGGGTAGATTCACTGATTCATCCAACCTTCTGAAACACCAACGTACTCGCACTGGAGAGAGATAGTTTCCCTGCTCCGTGTGAGAGAACAACTCCACAGGTTGAGAAGTACAAGAGCTGGAGCGGCGGGCCCTGGAACATCGTGACCCCCCCGACCTGCGAGAGAAACGGGAATAGCAGAATCATCAATAGCTGCCGCCTGATAAAATGGGGGCAGAGGTTGTGATCTGAAATTGTTGAACTCAGTATTGAGTCGGGAAAGCTGTAAAGTGCCTGATCGAAAGGTGAGCTGCTGTTCCTCGAGCTTACATTGAGCTTCACTGGATCAATACAGGAGGCTAAGGAGACCTGCTCATCAATGCTCAGTTTAGATCCCACCAGGACCACTCGGCTCCAGACCTCACTACAGCCTTTGTCCAAATGGACAAAAGAGCTGAATTCTAGAGGTGAAGTGAGAGTGACTGCACTTGACATCAAGTAGTATTTGACTGAGGGTGGCATTAAGGAGCCCTAGTAAAATTGAAGTCAATGGGAATTAAGGGGAAAACTCATACCTAGACAAAGGAAGATGGTTGTGGTTGTTGGAGGCCAATCATCTCAAGCCCAGGATATCGCTGCAGGAGTCCCTCAGGGCAGTGTCCTAGGCCCAACCATCTTCAGCTGCTTCATCAATGACCTTCCCTCCTTCATAAGGTCAGAAGTGGGGATGTTTGCTGATGATTGCACAGAGTTCAGTTCCAGATGCTGGGTATTCTGCATCGAGTTTCTCACCTCCTGACTCCCCAAAGCCTTTCCACCATCCACAAGGCACCTCAGGAGTGTGATGGAATACTCACCACTTGCCTGGATGAGTGTAGCTCCAACAATACTCAAGAAGCTCGACACTATCCAGGACAAAGAAGCTCGCTTGATTGACAGCACCTTCCAAATCCATGACCTCTACCGCCTAGATGGACAAGGGCAGCAGGCGCATGGGAGCACCATCACCTGCAAGTTCCCCTCCAAGTCACAAACCATTCTGAATGAAATATATCGCCATTCCTTCATCGTCGCTGGGTCAAATTCCTGGAACTCCCTACCTAGCAGCACTGTGAGGGTCATCATAATAGGCAGTCCCTCGAAACGAGAATGACATGCTTTCACGCCAAAAAAGGATGAGTTCACAGGTGCTTCAATGAAGGACCTAATATTCCAGGCCCCGAACTACATATTGAAAGGTGGAAGATGCCTGTGCGTGGATTGTTTTAACGTGTGGTGGTTGTTGTACACCAGCCACCACACGGGCTTGACAGTCTTGGTCCAGTGGCAAGGATTAACCAAGACGACTGGAGACCTGCTCTGCTGCACGGCCCTAGTGCGCGCACATATCGCAGTGTGGGCTGGCCCGTGCTGCCCCTCGGACCCCAGGCTCGAAATCACGTCTCTCCTGGGACCCAATCACATGCCTCCATCAGGGAGCAGCGCGAGCCGGTGCAGGAGTGACGTCATCAAGGTCCAGGTCGGTGATTGGAGCGTGGGCAGATACAGCAGGAGCAGCGAGAGACAATCAGTAGTGGTGTACAACTACAGCAGAACCCCATCAAAATCCTTCAGAGCCAGGGCAAGTGTTTTATATGGATTGATCTAAAAAAAAACAGAATGTGTAGCAGAGATCAAGATAGATCGGAGGTCTACTGTACTTAAGAAAAGATACATTGTTGTTATTACTCTGCCTTCTGCTATTAACAGCCGTGACACTAAGTCAACGTGACTTGTTCCAATGAAATGAGTGAACTTGACTTGTTAGATACATGCTCTCATAGATAAATTGTATTGCCTTTTGGATGGAAATAAACCCAGAAAGAACATCTTGCCAGAAAATTTATTTAAACAATACCTTCACCTCACAGACTGCAGCGGTTCAAGAAGGCGGCTCACCACCATCTTCGCAAGGACAATTAGGGATGGGCAATAAATGTTGTCCTTGCTAGTGACACCCACATTCCATAAATGATTTTTTTTTAAATGGCTTATATGAACATTGACCTTGTAAAAATATCACATAGAAATGACCATCACCTTCGGGAAAATGTATTAAAGATTGTTTTAAGTTTAAAAATGAGTCTGTTAAGTGACATAGCACTATATCGATACCAAACTGCCGATTTTATTTCTTAGGAGCGTTTCAGTCGTCTAAAATCTCTAATTACACTGTATATGTCCGGAACTGTTACAGGGTACAACAGGGAATTTTATAATAAAGCAGTAAATTTGTGCTTAGCCACAAAATTTCAATGTGAAAGTGCATGCAATGCAGTGCATTTTCTTCCAGAGGCTATTTGAAGCTGAGAGAAAATGTTGTAATGTGAGCTTTGTTCATTAATCATCTTCGCTCTGCCTATTAAGAAATTGTTTGTTTTGCCTGAATCAAAAGTAATCCATATTGCCTAGGGACAGAGAAGTTTAGTACATATACTCCCAAGAGAGATAAAGAAAAAGGTCTTTGTCAAGCAAATGGTTCGTGACAGAGAATGTATTTGGTTTCTGCAAAGGAAATGGAGTAAGGTGCGAAGAGAATTGTTCAATAGAGGCATCGGGGATTGAGCTGCACTTTGAGAACTGTTCAGACTTTGAGCAACTTGGAGAAATCCTGGGGAGAAATAATCCTGATCAAAGTACTGGTGTGATCTCTTGAAACCATCACAACACTGGCTAATCTAATCATTGGGTTGCCTTTCCATTGCAGCTATTCACAGGTTAAGCTTTGTCAGTTTTCATTACAGCTCTTAGTTGAGAAAACAGAAAGGAAAATAAAAGAGACCTGTGTTTATATAGTGCCTGATTACGCCTCTGAAATATATTCCAAAATGAGTCACGTACAATTCATTATTTTGAATTGCAGTAACTGTTGTTATTCAGTTGATGCAGCAAATATTTGCCCACCTAAAGATCCACAAATGAGTTGAAGGAGGAATTTTGGCAGGACCTTTATAATAGCTGACTAATCATCTTAGCCCACTAAAAGATGTTTATGAAACTAAATGCTTACAGCCAAGCTTTAAAAAAAACAGTATCATTTGTGGTCAGGCAAGAAAACAGAATTAAAATATATTTTTAGGATAACTTATCCCAAGAATACCAAATGAATTTGCTGTACAAAAAAATTAAATCATTCAGTGATTAATTCTAAAATGTAATGGAACAAATATCTCTCCGAACAACTTATGCTGGAAAATGTCTTACTTAGGATTCAATTTTCAGTCAAGATTGACAATGACTGTAATGGCTGGCACTTTCAGATCTAGCTATGATTGTCTAAGGCGAGCAGTGAGTCCAGATTATCTATAGTGACATTTAAAGCCTCCCACAGTGCCAACAAAAGCACGACAATAATTTTAAAAGTCTTAGTAACCTGCCCATCTTGAAGTATTAAAGATTGCTGTAGAAATGAAAATCCACTAAGGTCTTGCTGGTGCCAAGTGCATGTTAAAGTTGTCAGCGGAGGCCTGTATTGGGATAAGTGAGCACCTCCAATAAGGGATCTCACCTCATTTTCAGCTCATGTCAGTAACAGGTGCATACGCTACTCTTTAACAACAATTTTAAAGCTAAGAAAGAGAAAGAACTTGCATTTATACAAAGCCTTTCGCAACCTCAGGATGTCCAAAAGTACTTCACAGGCAATTAATGACTATTGAAGTGTAGGCACTGTTGCAATGTATGGAAATGTGGCAGCCATTTTGAGCACAGCAAGGTCCCAGAAATAGCAATGTGACAAATGACTGGATAATTTGTTTTAATGATGTTGGTTGAAGGACAAATATTGGCCAGGTCACTGGAAGAACTCACCTGCTCTTCTTTGAATTTTTTAGATACACCTGAAAGGGTAGACGAGCCTCGGTTTAACATTTCATCTGAAAGACGGCACCTCTGACAGTGCAGCACTCCCTCAGCACTGAATTGAAATGAAATTTCACTGAATTGAAACCCATAACTTTCTGACTTAGAAGTAAATTCTACCACTAAGCCAGGGCTGACACCTGGGGAGTATTTTGCATCACCATGCTGTTTATACTCATTTTAAAAAGAGCTAAATGTTCCGTCCCCTCTTCTCAATCAGTAGGCAAGTCAGAGGCCAGCGATGGCCCCAAGTGCTTTTAAGTGTGCATGCACAAAGTTCACACAGATCTACGTTACAGTGATGAGTGAGTAGTACAGACTCAACCCGGCTCTCACTCAGCTGCTCAAATCCTGATGGCGTGCAAAGTAACAATAGTATGAAGAGATATGTTTAATCATTCTGCCCGGAGGGATGAGCTTCATTACAAGATGTTTCTGAAATAAATCTTGTTTATTTAAGATATGTTCACCCCTGCAACCTTGGCGTCGAGAGCATGCAGAAACCAAGCACAGGTAGCGGAAGGAGCGTGCGGCAAACCAGACTCCCCACCCCACTCTTTCCTTCAATGACTGTCTGTCCCACCTGTGACAGAGACTGTAATTCTCGTATTGGACTGTACTGTCACCTGAGAACTCACTTTTAGAGTGGAAGCAAGTTTTCCTCGATTTCGAGGGACTGCCTATGATAATTGTTGTGTCCTTACACACTACAGCAAATAAACACGAGACACATACTGCAGACAAGGTCACTCTGTGACCTGTACCTTTATTCACAGGACCAAGAAGTGATGACCCTGCGTGGGACCTCCCTTTATATACCTGGATGACCAGGTGAGGAGTGTCTCCCACAAGTTCACCCCCTGTGGTCAAGGTGTGCATTTCTCAGGTGTATACAGTGTGCAGTGTTATTACATAAAGGTTACAGTTATGTGAAGGTTACAAACATGACATCACCTCCCCCCAACGTCTTTGGGTCAAAGATTGAGTCTTTCAGGCGGTCAACGCTCTCTCGTGGAGCGCCGCAGTTGGGGCTCTAGTTGTTGAGCCTTGGCATGCGTCTTTGTCACCTGTGGTGATTCCGGCTCGTCTGGGCTGACCGCAGGGACTGTACATGCTGCTGACGGTTCTTGTTGCTCGTTCACTGGCGGTGGTGTGGGCAACATCTCATGATCTTCCTCGGGTTCCTCAGTGTCCATGCTGAACCTTTTTTTTACTTGGTCCAGATGCTTGCGGCATATCTGCCCATTGTTGAGTCTGACCACTATGACCCTATTCCCCTCTTTATCAATTACAGTACCCTCGAGCCATTTGGGCCCCACAGCGTGATTAAGAACAAATACAGGGTCATCGATTTCTATCCATCTCCCCTTTGAGTGGCACTCATTTTGGGACTGGCGCTTGCCCTCAACAATGTCTGACAAGACTGGATGAATGAGGGACAGCCAAGTTTTTAGTGTACGTTTCATGAGTAGTTCCGCTGGCGGGACCCCTGTGAGCGAGTGCAGTCGGGACCTGTAGGCCAGCAGGAGGCGCGATAGACGGTATTGAAGGGAGGGTCCTTGAATCCGGAGCATGCCTTGCTTTATGATTTGGACCGCACGTTCCACCTGGCCATTGGAAGCCGGCTTGAACGGCGCTGTCCTGATATGTTTGATGCCATTACCCGACATGAACTCCCGGAATTCATAGCTAGTGAAACACGGGCCGTTGTCGCTAACTAGGATGTCCGGCAAGCCGTGGGTCGCAAAGACCGCACGCAGACTCTCCACAGTGGTGGATGTCGTGCACAAATTCAATATGATGCACTCGATCCATTTTGAGTACGCATCAGCAACAACGAGGAACATTTTTCCCATAAACAGGCCCGCATAGTCTACGTGAATACGTGACCATGGCTTGGTGGGCCAGGGCCACGGGCTGAGTGGGGCCTCCCTGGGGGCATTGCCCAGCTGGGCACATGTCGTGAACCTGCGAACACAGTGTTCCAGGTCTGCATCAGTTCCCAGCCACCATACATGTGACCGGGCAATGGCCTTCATAAGCACAATGCCTGAGTGCTCACTGTGGAGTTCCCTGATGAATGCTTCCCTACCCCTCTGGGGCATGACTACCCGGCTGCCCCATAGTAGGCAGTCGGCTTGGATGGAGAGCTCATCCATCCGTCTGTGAAACGGTCTGACCTCTTCAGGGCCTCTTATTGTCCAGATTTTGATCTGGCGGGCTGTGATGGGGGAGCCTGCGCTGTCAAAGGCATCAACGGTCATGACCATCTCTGCGCTTTGCTCCGCTGCCCCCTCAGTGGTGGCCAGTGGAAGCCTGCTGAGCGCGTCAGCGCAATTTTCGGTGCCCGGCCGGTGCCGTATGCAGCCAGCGTGAGAGCCCATCGCTGTATGCGAGCTGACGCATTGGCATTGACAGCTTTGCTGTCGGACAACAGGGATGTTAACGGCTTGTGGTCCGTTTCTAACTTGAATCTTCTGCCAAAAAGGTACTGGTGTATCTTTTTCACCCCGTAGACACATGTGAGTGCTTTCTTTTCAACCATCCCATACCACCTTTCTGCTTGGGAGAGCGACCTGGAGGCATAAGCCACAGGTTGGAGTTCGGCCTCATCATTACTCTGCTGCAACACGCACCCAACCCCATAGGATGATGCATCGCATGTCAAAAACAATTTCTTACAGGGGTCGTACAGGGTCAATAACTTATTAGAACAAAGTAGGTTCCGCGCCCGATTGAAAGCCCGTTCCTGACAGTCCCCCCAAAACCAATCACAACCCTTACGCAGGAGCATGTGTAGCAGCTCCAGCAATGTACTTAGGTTTGGCAGAAAGTTCCCGAAATAGTTCAATAGTCCCAGAAATGAACGCAACTCTGATGTGTTGCCGGGCCTGGGCGCGCAACGGATCGCCTCCGTTTTGGATTCGGTGGGCCGAATCCCGTGTGCGGCAACCCTCCTGCCCAAAAACTTGACCTTTGGAGCCAAAAACACACACTTGGACTTCTTTAGTCGCAGACCTACCCGGTCCAGTCGGCGTAGCATCTCCTCCAGGTTGTGGAGGTGTTCCTCAGTGTCTCGACCCGTGATAAGGATGTCATCCTGAAATACCATTGTTCCAGGGATGGATTTGAGCAGGCTTTCCATGTTCCTCTGAAAGATAGCGGCTACTGAACGAATGCCAAACGGATACCTGGTGTAGACAAACAGCCCCTTGTGCGTGGTGATGGTGGTCAGTAGCTTGGATTCTTCGGCCAGTTCCTGGGTCATGTAGGCTGAAGTGAGGTCCAACTTGGTGAACAGCTTGCCGCCTGCCAGCGTGGCAAAAAGATCCTCCGCTCTCAAAAGCGGGTATTGGTCCTGAAGGGACACTCGGTTGATGGTGGCCTTGTAGTCGCCACAGATCCTGACCGAGACATCCGTTTTTAGAACAGGGACGATGGGGCTTGCCCAGTCGCTGAATTCAACGGGCGAAATTATGCCCTCTCTCAGCAACCTGTCCAACTCACTCTCAATTTTCTCCTGCATCACATACGGCACAGCTCTGGCTTTGTGGTGCACTGGTGTGGCTTCTGGGGTGATGCGTATCCTTATTTTGGTGCCTTTGAAAGTCCCGACGCCAGGTTAAAATAATGACTCGAACTTTGTAGGACCTGTGAGCATGAACTTCTCTCCCCAGATGAAATGGCGTGCACATCCCCCCATTTCCAGTTCATCTCGGCTAGCCAGCTCCTCCCCAAAAGCGCGGGACCATTTCCCGGGACAATGTAGAGTGGCAGCCAGTTCTCTGATCCATTATGTGTGACCACCAACATTGCACTGCCTAGCACTGGGATGATCTCTTTGGTGTATGTCCGTAGTTGCGTGTCAATGCGTTCTAGTTTGGGTCTGCTAGCTCTGAGTGGCCACAATTTCTCGAATTGTTGGACACTCATAATTGACTGGCTGGCTCCTGTGTCCAGCTCCATGCGTACCGGGATTCCGTTTAACAGTACTCTCATCATCATAGGTGGCGTCTTTGTGTATGAGCTGTGGATGTTCGCCACCTGGACCCGCTGAACTTCAACATCTATTGCTGTGTCCCAGGCATACCCCTGCCTTGCAGACCCTTCTTGTGGTTCATCCACTTCGTAAACCAGCCTCGCTGCGGGCTTCCTGCACATCCTGGCTAAATGTCCACTCAAGTTACGATTTCTGCAGATGAATTGTTGAAACCGGCAGGTCTTCGCAGCATGTCTGCCCCCGCACCTCCAACATGAGCTGAGATTGTTGTGAACAAAAGAGCTGTTACCAGGCATTCATCTCTGATTGTCTCTTTGATTACTCTTGAGCACTCTGTTTGTGGGTGTCAATGGTCCCATCCCGGGACGTATTGTCCCTTGTGATGGTGTAAATGTCCGTTCAACCTGCCATTGTCTCTGTTGCGGGCCCACCCTAGAGTCTGTTGCTGCCTGGCTGGTGTCGAATTGCCCTTGCCTACCTCCGGGGTTCTGAGTCGCATTTACCATGTTAACTCCCTGCTCCATCGCCACGTTGGGAGCAGAATTGCGTGCGTATATGATCTTGGTTTCCTCCTCCCCCGCCATGAAGGTTTGAGCCATCAACACTGCTGCTTCCAAGGTCAAGTCCTTGATCTCAATTAGCTTCCTAAAAATCCCGGCATGACCAATGCCCTCAATGAAGAAATCCCGTAACATCTCCCCCCTGCAGGCATCTGTGAACTTACAGAGGCTGGCCAAGCGCCGAAGGTCCGCAACGAAGTCCGGTATGCTCTGCCCTTCCCGACGTTAGTGCGTATAGAATCGGTGTCGGGCCATGTGTATACTGCTCGCCGGTTTGAGGTGCTCACCGATCAGTTTGCTGAGCTCCTCGAAGGTCTTGTCCGCCGGCTTCTCGGGTGCGAGCAGGTCTTTCATCAGCGCGTACATCTTAGGTCCACAGCTGGTCAGTAGATGCGCCCTTCGCTTGTCAGCCGCTGCCGCTCCCAGCCAGTCCTTCATGACAAAGCTCTGCTGGAGCCTCTCAACGAAATCGTCCCAGTTCTCACCAACACAGGAGCGTTCCTCCGTGCTACCGGTGGCCATTCTCTTGATTCGTTGATTCCCGTTTCGCGTCGCCAATTGTTGTGTCCTTACATACTACAGCAAATCAACACGAGGCACATACTGGAGACAAGGTCACTCTGTGACCTGTACCTTTATTCACAGGACCAAGAAGTGATGACCCTGCGTGGGACCTCCCTTTATATACCTGGATGACCAGGTGAGGAGTGTCTCCCACAAGTTCACCCCCTGTGGTCATGGTGTGCATTTCTCAGGTGTATACAGTGTGCAGTGTTGTTACATAAAGGTTACAGTTACGTGAAGGTTACAAACATGACAATAATGATGATGTCTTCTTCTCCAGTCACAAGACAGGAGACATGATTTAGACAGTATTAGATGATCTAATTCTAATGCACCTTCCCTTCCAACCCCATTGGATTCCCAATTATTATATTGTACTCCAATAAGATCAGGAATGCTGAGGCATTGTAGTACCCCTCCCATCACTATCGGCTAACCAGCATAAACCAGGAATCAAATCTGGGTCTTATCTGGTTTTGATGTTTCAGTACCACATTGGGTGATTCATTTAACCATTCTTTTGTTAATCGTTTAAGTGAGTAGTCCAGGGAAGGAGGTTATGAAGATAGCATCAGCTTCTACTAGTTGACAAGAACTGAGAGAATAGATAGCTGCTTTCAGTTGGTGGAAAATGAAAGGCTGCCTGCAATCGCACCATAATTTATTTAACGGATTTTAGAACACAGACAGTTGAAATGACTAATCAGAATGTTGATACTTCACACATCTCAGTAATACCTTAGTGAAGGCTACTTCCTGCTGGTAGTCAGCTCAAGTAACATTTTTGAAAACAATGTAAAATGTACATTAGTATTGAATATTAACCTTTTTCTATCAAATGCCTTTAGAACTTGTATCGAACCTGTATCGAACCTTGTTAGACCACACTTGGAGTACTGTTTTCATTTCTGGTCGCCATATTATAAAAAGGATATAGAGGCACTGGAGAGGGTGCAGAGAAGATTTACAAGGATGATACCAGAAATGCGAGGGTATACGTATCAGGAAAGGATGAACAGGCTGGGTCTCTTTTCTCTTGAAAAAAGAAGGCTGAGGGGTGACCTAATAGAGGTCTTTAAAATTATGAAATATTTTGATAGAGTGGATACAGAGAGAATGTTTCCACTTGTGGGGAAGAGCTTAACCAGAGGCCATCAATATAAGATAGTCACCAAGAAATCTAATAAGCAATTCAGAAGAAACTTCTTTACCCAGAGAGTGGTGAGGATGTGGAACTCGCTACCACAAAGAGCGGTTGAAGCAAATAGTAGAGATGCATTTAAAGGGAGGCTAGACAAGCATATGAGGGAGAAAGGAATAGAGGGTTATAGAGATTTATATGAGGAAAAACAGGAGGAGGCTCAAGTGGAGCCAAATGGCCTGTTTTTGTGCTATATATCCTATGTAGAACTTACTAATTTATACTCGTTCAAAGACCAGGGCCACTACATTTAGCTTTGGACAAGTGACTTTGACAGTATGACTGGTCTGATGACTTCCAGCCCCTGCTAATCTTCATCTTGATATTTTATTTAAACATCAATTCCCTCTCCCAACTTAAATGCCTGCTTGCAAAATTCCTAATTTTCTCTACTCTGCATGAAGTTCAGTTCTGACATTCAACTGCAAATTAAAAGTTAAGATTTTCTCCCGTGGCAAATACAGCTGCTCGTTTTATAAATAGTGCAACAGCCACTGCTCTCACTTATTTCAACACCGGCTCACGCCAGAAACCTTTCTGGGCTGGTGCTTTGTTTAACTTCTCAGCCCAGCACAGGCATTAGTGATTGAAATCAAAATGCTATTTTGCAAGATAATATCAATAGCTGGTGTAAATGCGTGAGAGCTTTCTCAGGAATGCCTCAAAGAGCTGGATTTAGTTTATGTACAAGAGAACAAATTAACAGATACAGTTGCTGTGAAGTTTGTCGTCGTCATTAAAACAAGACTGCAAGCTTTAACTTGCTGCTGAATTCACTCTGTCACCACTTCGCAGACAAAAACAAGTTAGATACACATAATGCAACATAAAATTCTCATTCCCATAAAACGCTTAATGGTCTTTTTTGTGGCATCTGCCAATGAAATATTTTCCATTAATTAATCTTTATGGTTTTGTGCTTTTTGGAATCAAAATCTAAACCTGTAATTTAAACAGCAATAAAAAAAATAAACTGATGATGAAATGTAACTTGAGGAAATAGCACACAACTGTGGGGTACTTAAATTTCGATGCTCTGACCAGTTAACTTTTTTTCCCCCTTTTTTCCAAATAAATAGCATGTTGCAGAACAACCGGCTGGGGGAGGTTCCTGAAGAGGCATTACAGAACATGCAGAGTCTCCAGTCACTGTAAGTACAGACTCTCTGTAGTACTGAATAATGTTAAGCATATTCATCAAAATAAGTGATGGATCAGCAAACTAGTCTGCAGTGCTGCTCCAACTTTGCCACAGAATCCTATTTAGTATCCAAGTTGCATTCTGCGCCAAAATCAAAATGGCTGCTTTTCCCTTTCTAAATTTAGCGTGAAACTCCCCACTCTGAAAATCTTTTCTCCTGCACTCTATCTTTGTTCCAGATGCCAGGTGACAGTACTGCCTGAGAAAGCTGGTGACCAGTTTCTAAGCCGTCACCAGCATCACTCTGAAACCAACCACAAGTGGTCCACTTCCGATATTTTCCCCTCCCTCGCCGTGGGGAATGTTTGGCCTCCAGTTGACATTTGGAAATTTCAGTGGGATCAGGATCTCAGCAGATGGGCGGCCAAGTCCCTCACTCGGAGGCACCTCTAGATTGCAATGTGGTTGCTCAGCTGCCTGTTATACACCCCTCGTGATAGTCAGCACTATTAAAGTCATGTGTTCAGTAACATTGCTACTGGTAAATCTCATTAGATTACACAATCCCTCAGTTCTTTTCAATAGAAGGAGTGATGTTTCAACAGGGAATTAACCTAGACCTGGCTGGAGTGGATATGTAACAGGTCCAGAAATATTTTCTCTCACGCCATTTAAATTTTGAAAAGAAAACCTTATTCATTGCCTTCAGACTACAGAAATGGCAGCATCCTTTACCACAGTGCACTGTGGCTGTGAAGCAATTCTATTCCTTCCCACAAATTATAAGTTGAGATATTTTTTGAAGAGGGAAGCAAGGCCAGCCAATGTGAGATGCCAGCGTGGCTGTTTCAGTCGGGCGCCAATAATGGCAGCTTAATTTACCCAGAGTCCTCCACAACTATGAAATATTTCTATTATTTTCACTATAACAGCACAAAGCGGGTACGGCAGCATAGTGGTTATGTTACTGGACTAGTAATCCAGAGGCCTGAACTAAAGATCCAGAGACACGAGTTCAAATTCCACCACAGCAGCTGGGGAATTTAAATTCAATTAAAATAAATCCAGAATAAAAAGCTGCTTATTAGTAATGGTGACCACAAAACTGTCGGATTGTCATAAAAACCCATTTGGTTCACTAATGACCTTCAGGAAAGGAAATCTGCCGTCCTTACTCAGTCTGGCCTATATGTAACTCCAGACCCACAGCAATGAAGTTGACTCGTAACTGCCCTCTGAACTGGCCTAACAAGCCACTCAGTTCCATTCAAGAAGGTGGCTTACCGCCACCTTCTCGAGGGATGGGCAATAAATGCTGGATTTGTCGGCGACGTCCACATCCTGTGAATGAATTTTCAAATTCACGATCAGTGTCAGCTGCGGCTCAGTGAGTAGCACACTCGCCTCTGAGTCAGAAGGTTGTGGGTTTAAGTCCCACTCCAGGGACTTGAACACATCAATTTAGGCTGACACTCCAGTGCAGTGCTGAGGAAGTGCTGCACTGTCTTTCAGATGAGATCTTAAACCAAGGCCCAGTCTGCTCTCTCAGGTGAGTGGTAAAAGATCCCATGGCACTATTTTGAAGATGGGCGGGGACGTTATCCCCGGTGTCCTGGCCAATATTTATCTCTCAATCAACATAACAAATTAACTGGTCATTATCACATTGCTGTTTGTGGGAGCTTGCTGTGCGTGATTTGGCTGCCGCGTTTCTCACATTACAACAGTGACGACAGTCCTAAAAGTGCTTCATTGGCTGTAAAGCGCTTTGTGACATCTGGTGGTCGTGAAAGGCGCTATATAAATGCAAGTCTTTCTTTTCTATAATGGACCTAGTCAAATAGGATATCTGATTTGATCACTTGGCCATCCTGAGCAGTGGTTGCATCATGACAAGCAAGCACAGGGAAATATACTGCCAGGCACGTCAGCTTGGCTCACTTGATCGTATTCTTGCCATTCCAGGACTAGCATAGGCTAATATCCCAGTGCACAACTGCATAGTGAGAGCCACTATCCTTCAACTGAGATGTTTAAGCGAATCTGTCTGTCTGTTTTACTAAATCAGATGGATAATAAAGATCCCACTATTCAAAAAAGAGCTGGCGTTCACAACATTCCTTGCTCAACCAATGCTACCAAAACAACAGATTAACTGGCCATTCATCGCTCCTCTTTTAAGACGCTGCTTAAAATCTTTGACCAGGCGTTAGGTCACCTGTCCTAATGTCTCTTTCTTCGGCTCAATGTCAATTTTTGTCTCATTACGCTCCTGTGAAGCAGCTTATAATGTTTAAATATGCTAAAAGCGCAATATAAATAGAAGTTGTTTGTTGTGGGTATCATTTATTACTGTGTGTAAAATGGCAGCTGCATTTGCTTAACGACCCATTAGTCATTGCACATTTCAAAACATTTCTGAGCGATATGATGAGACAAATATAAAATACAAGTCTTTCTTCTTCATAATAGAACATTAGAAATAGGAGCAGGAGTAGGCCAAACGGCCCCTCCGCCATTCAATATGATCATGGCTGATCCGATAATGGACTCGGGTCCACTTCCCTGCCTGCTCCCCATAACCCCTGTATCAGCGGTTAAGAAACTGTCTATCTCTGTCTTAAATTTATTCAATGTCCCACTTCCACAGCTCTCTGAGGCAGCGAATTCCACAGATTTACAACCCTCTGAGAGAAGAAATTTCTCCTCATCTCAGTTTTAAATGGGCGGCTCCTTATTCTAAGATTATGCCCCCTAGTTCTGGTCACCCCTATCAGTGGAAACATCCTCTCTGCATCCACCTTGTCAAGCCCCCTCATAATCTTATACATTTTGAAAAGATCACCTCTTATTCTTCTGAATTCCAATGAGTAGAGGCCCAACCTACTCAACCTTTCCTCATAAGTCAACCCCCTCATCTCCGGAATCAACCGAGTGAACCTTCTCTGAACTGCATCCAAAGCAAGTATATCCTTTCGTAAGGCAGAATAGGATATTGTCGTTCCTTTGGCAGGGATCAGTGCTGGGACCCCAACTATTTACAATCTATATTAACGACTTGGAAGAAAGGACTGAGTGTAATGTAGCCAAGTTTGCTGATGATGCAAGAATGGGAGGAAAGGCAATGTGTGAGAAGGACACAAAACATTTGCAAAAGGACATAGACAGACTAAGTGAGTGGGCAAAAATTTGGCAGATGGAGTATAATGTTGGAAAGTGTGAGGTCATGCACTTTGGCAGAAAAAATCAAAGAGCAAGTTATTATTTAAATGGAGAAAAATTGCAAAGTGCTGCAGTACAGCAGGACCTGGGGGTACTTGTGCATGAAACACAAAAGGATAGTTTGCAGGTACAGCAAGTGATCAGGAAGGCCAATGGAATCTTGGCCTTTATTGCAAAGGGGATGGAGTATAAAAGCAGGGAAGTCTTGCTACAGCTATACAGGGTATTGGTGAGGCCACATCTGGAATAATGAGTGCAGTTTTGGTTTCCATATTTACGAAAGGATATACTTGCTTTGGAGGCAGTTCAGAGAAGGTTCATTCGATTAATTCTGGAGATGAGGGGGTTGACTTATGAGGAAAGCTTGAGTAGGTTGGGCCTCTTGTCATTGGAATTCAGAAGAATGAGAGGTAATCTTATCGAAACGTATAAGATTATGAGGGGGCTTGACAAGAGAGGATGCAGAGAGGATGTTTCCACTGATGGGGGAGACTAGAACTAGAGGGCATGATCTTGGAATAAGGGGCCGCCCATTTAAAACTGAGATGAGGAGAAATTTCTTCTCTCAGAGGGTTGTAAATCTGTGGAATTCGTTGCCTCAGAGAGCTGTGGAAGCTGGGACATTGAATAAATTTAAGACAGAAATAGACAGTTTCTTAAATGATAAAGGGATAAGGGGTTATGGGGAGCAGGCAGGGAAGTGGACCTGAGTCCATGATCAGATCAACCATGATCTTATTGAATGGCAGAGCAGGCTCGAGGGGCCGTATGGCCTACTCCTGTTTTAATTCTTATGTTCTTATGTAAATATGGAAACCAAAACTGCATGCAGTATTCCAGGTGTGGCCTCACGAATACTTTGTATGACTGTAACAAGATTTCCTTGCTTTTATACTCCATCCCCTTTGCAATAAAGGCCAAGATTCCATTGGCCTTCCTGATCATTTGCTGTACCTGCATACTATCCTTTTGTGTTTCATGCACAAGTACCCCAGGTGCCGCTGCACTGCAGCACTGTGCAATTTTTCTCCATTTAAATAGTAACTTGCTCTTTGATTTTTTTCTGCCAAAGTGCACGACCTCACACTTTCCAACATTATACTCCATCTACCAAATTTTTGCCCACTCACTTAGTCTGTCTATGTCCTTTTGCAGATGTTTTGTGTCCTTCTCACACATTGCCTTTCCTCCCATTTTTGTATCGTCAGCAAACTTGGCTACGGTACACTTGGTCCTTTCTTCCAAGTCGTTAATATAGATTGTAAATAGTTAGAGTCCCAGCACTGATCCCTGGGGCACACCACTTGTTATTGATTGTTAACCCGACTCTCTGTTTTCTGTTAATTAGCCAATCCTCTATCCATGCTAATATATTACCCCCAACCCCGTGAAATTTTATCTTGTGCAGTAACCTTTTATGTGGCACATTGTCAAATGCCTTCTGAAGTCCAAATACACCACATCCACTGGTTCCCCTTTATCCACCCTGTTCGTTGCATCCTCAAAGAATTCTAGCAAATTTGTCAAACATGACTTCCCCTTCATAAATCCATGCCTGACCAAATTATGCTTTACCAAATGTCCTGCTACTGCTTCTTTAATAATGGACTCCACAATTTTCCAACCACAATGTTAGGCTAACTGGTCTATAGTTTCCTGCTTTTTGTCTGCCTCCTTTTTAAATAGGGGCGTTACATTTGCAGTTTTCCAATCCGCTGGGACCTCCCCAGAATCCAGGGAATTTTGGTAAATTATAACCAATGCATCCACTATCCCTGCCGTTACTTCTCTTAAGAACCTAGGATGCAAACCATCAGGTCCAGGAGATTTATCCGTCTTTAGTCCCATTACCTTACTGAGTACCACCTCCTTATAAGTTCCTCCTCCCCTATAGCCCCTTGACTATCCACTGTTAGGATATTGTTAGTATCCTCTACCGTAAAGACTGATACAAAGTATTTGTTCAGAGTTTGTGCCATCTCCATGTTCCCCATCACTAATTCCCCGGTCTCGTCCTCTAAGGGACCAACATTTACTTTAGCCACTATTTTCCATTTTATATACCTATAGAAACTCTTGCTGTCTGTTTTTATATTTTGGGCTAGTTTACTTTCATAGTCTATCTTCCCTTTCATAATCATTTTTTTAGTCATTCTTTGCCAGCTTTTAAAAGCTTCTCAATCTTCTGTCCTCGCACTAGTTTTGGCCATTTTATATGCCCTTGTTTTTAATTGGATATCATCCTTTATTTCTTTAGTTAGCCGCGGGTGGCTATCTTTTCTTTTACACCCTTTCCTCCTCAGTGGAATATATTTTTCTTGAGAGTTGTGAAATATCTCCTTAAATGTACATCACTGTTCATCAACCGTCCTACACTTTAATCTATTTTCCCAGTCCACTTTAGCCAACTCTGCCCTCATGCCTTCATAGTCTCCTTTATTTAAGCTTAGTATGCTGGTTTGAGATCCAACTTTCTCACCCTCCATCTGAATTTGAAATTCAACCATGCTATGATCACTCATTCTAAGGGGATCCTTTGAATTGTTCCTAGGATCCTCGGAAATTGTTTATTAATCCTGTCTCATCACACAGGACCAGATCTAAGATAGCCTGCCCCCTGGTTGGTTCTGTTATATACCACTCAAGGAACCCGTCCCTTATGCTCTCTATGAACTCTTCCTCAAGGCTACCCTGACCAATTTGATTTGTCCAATCAATATGGAGGTTAAAATCACCCATGATTATTGCTGTTCCCTTTTTACAAGTCCCCACTATTTCTTGGTTTATGCAAGGCTTTCTATCCCTTAGGCTCATAAATTAATTGTGTTTTCACCCTAGATGCTATTTGTAAGGGTGGGGGAACAAGATAAAGAACTGAAAAGGAAACAAGGTAATGTTCAGGTTTGATAAAAGAATAGAAAATTGCAAAAAATTCATCAGAGGCATGTCACACATAGCTTCAAGCACACACGGGGGTCAAGTTTCGGCCTGAGTTGCTCCTATTTTTTTGGAGCAACTAGTTTAGAATGGAGTATCTTAGAAATTGCAATTCTCGGCCTTTAGTTTGCACCAGTTCTAGTGAGTTAGAACAGTTTCATTTTAGAACAGATTTTTTTTTCTCAAAAGGGGGCGTGTCTGGCCACTTACACCTGTTTTGCAAGTTTAGGCAACGAAAACTTACTCCAAACTAACTTAGAATGGAGTAAGCATAGATTTTTGTACAATCAGAAAAACCTTGCCTACACTTATAAAATCAGGCGTAGGGAACGAGAGATGGGGGCGGGGAGGGCGGTTTACAAGCGTTAAACACTTCACTTTTACAAATAAAGAGCCATCATCAATAATAAATTATAAATAAATCAATAAATAAACCAATAAATCAATCCAATAAATAAAAAAATTTAAAATTTAAATTTTTTTTTAAATCACTCAAAGTAAAAAATGATTTCTACTCACCTGCAGCACCAGGGAGAAGGGGGGAAGAGAAGAAGATGGAGGGGAGAGAAGAGAAGAAGATGGAGGGGAGAGAAGAGAAGAAGATGGAGGGGTGAGAAGAGAAGAAGATGGGGGGGGCGAGAGAAGAGAGAAAGATGGGGGAGGCGAGAGAAGAGAGGAAGATGGGGAGGGGGGAAGAGAGGAAGATGGGGCGAGAGAAGAGAGGAAGATGGGGCGAGAGAAGAGAGGAAGATGGGGAGGGAAGAGAGGAAGATGGGGGGGCGAGAGAAGAGAGGAAGATGGGGCGAGAGAAGAGAGGAAGATGGGGGGGGTGAGAGAAGAGAGGAAGATGGGGGGGTGAGAGAAGAGAGGAAGATGGGGGCGAGAGAAGAGAGGAAGATGGGGGCGAGAGAAGAGAGGAAGATGGGGGGGTGAGAGAAGAGAGGAAGATGGGGGGGTGAGAGAAGAGAGGAAGATGGGGGGGCGAGAGAAGAGAGGAAGATGGGGGGGGAAGAGAGGAAGATGGGGGGGTGAGAGAAGAGAGGAAGATGGGGGGGCGAGAGAAGAGAGGAAGATGGGGGTGCGAGAGAAGAGAGGAAGATGGGGGGGGGAGAGAGAAGATGACAAAGAAGAAGCCCTGCACGCAGCCGATGCCAGGCTGCCGATGCTGCCGACTCTTCGGGCGGGGCCCGCCCCAGCGAGATACGGGCGGGGCCCGCCCCAGCGAGATACGGGCGGGGCCCGCCCCAGCGAGATACGGGCGGGGCCCGCCCCAGCGAGATACGGGCGGGGGCGGGCCCTACTGACGACAACGACGGCGCCGACTGTCAGGAGTTCTTTGGGCGGGCCCCGCCGCTGAGGTAAGATGCGCAGGCCACTCGGCCTGGGATAGGGTCATCGCCCCGGAGACAGGACGCCGGCAGCTACTGCACACACGCGCAGCCTCCACTGCGCACGCGTGCAGCTGCCGGCACTGTTTTCGGCGCAGGGCTGTAGCTCCGCCCCCAGCAGCTCCTGCTGCGCAGCGCCGAGCTGGAATTGGGCCTCCAGCTATCTGAGAATCGCGAGGTAAGTATTCAACGCAATTTTTGTTCTATAAATTAGGCGGGCCTCTCCGATGTGCGCCATTCTAGCGGGGCGGCCGAAACTTGAGCCCATGATTACTAGTAGCTTTGCTATTTAACTAATGTTTTCATACTGTTATCTTTGTTTAAAAGCTTTCTCATGTGGGTAAAATTTGCTACAAAGTTATCACTATTATCAGAGAGTTTCACATCTCCACAACTGTCGTATCTGACAAGATTGTGGCTTGAGGCAACACTGGCCATGTATAGCTGACAGACGACTAAAAATCTCACACCCAGGGTTTGTTATCATTGACAGCCCTCTCTTTCAAATGAAGCATGGTGTGTATGTGTACGCGAATGTAGAAGAGAAAGAGAAACAAAGGGGAGGGGTAAATCCAGTCTATGGTATCTGATTTGTATATGGAAATGTGGGTGAATGCCCAGGGCTCATTGTGCAGGAAAACATCAAGGTTGAAAAGGATATGAGAGAAGTGACATTTATCAATACAAATCAGTAAGTAATGTTTAAGTGATGCCAGACTTGGGTTTTAAACCCTGTAGATTGTAGCTGTTTTAAGTACACACAGTTCCTTGCATTTTGGCGAACCTTGGTTCATAATAAAAATACACGAAACAAACTAAAGCTGAACTTTCCTCTCCACCATGGAGTTTTATAGCATGGATATTCAGCTAGTGCTTATTCTTCATGGCAAATTAAATGAAATGAATGGAGCAAATACATAAAAATACAATTAAAATGGCAGCGAGGTAGAAAACAGCAGTACTCAACACAGAGGTGAATGAATTTAGCCTAAGAATAATCAGGGATCTATTATTTAGAACCCATATCTGTGTTTGGGCTTCCTGCGACAGTAATGTAGGTGGTTAGTTGAATTTTCATATCATTTACCAAACAAGTTACAGAAGCAATGCTAACACATGCATGAGCCTAGAGTAATAACATTGCAAAGTGCTCCAGAATGTTGCATTTCTTGACAATACTGAGGACAACCATCATCATCAACATCAACATATTCTAACTGGACTGATCAAACTCCATTTTTAATGTTTTCAGAATGGAGAATATTAATTGCATTTCTTTTTTTAAATACAATTTAATATATGTTTAACATAGGAAAACATTTGTCCATCACTATGTAAAATATATTTAGAGTTGATGTATATAGCAAGATTTATTTTAAAAAAAGAACTAGTATGATGATATTTGTGGGAGTGCTCTCAAATAACATTTATGTTTAATTCATTTCCAACAATGATTATAAAACTATATTCACCCGATCCAAATGAAATAGGATGCAGTGTTCCGCAAAACTGCTAAAATCACTCTTAAAATTAAAAAATATTATTTTTACAGTAAATAAAGTTATGGTCATGAGGAGGGGGTTGGGAGGGGATGGGGATATCGGTCATTAAAAGAGAGATCGGAACCACCAGCACAATTTCACTATTGAGCTTAAAATAACAAAGAAAACTACAGGCGCAAGTGCGGACAGGATAGGTCCTGGCTATGACAACCCCACTGACTCTGGTTTACCAGCCCCACACATAAAGCATTGCCACTGAAGCAAGATACCAGAAGAGCCGTAACCCAGCCTGAGTCACTGCCTTCAGGCGTGGAGGCCAAAAGCAGCAAAGGAAAGAGGGAAAAAGTCCAATAGTTTATGTTGGTGCTGCAATAGAGGAAGAAAAGGGCTCCACTGGTTGAAGAGTGAGGAACTAAGGCATCGACATTTAGCTCAGCTGAACGAGGCACCGGAAGAGTCCAGGCTTAGGTGTACATGGAGTTAGTGGCCCTCAAGTGGGGGAAGTTGGAGAACCTCCATGATTGACCTCTCCGGTCTTCAGTGAGGAAGGGGGATCCCAGTCTTGATCGCAACCCAGTAATCCTACTGCAAGTGCACAGATGTGGATATCACTTGAAGATGGGGGAGGCATAGATGGGATGCTGCTGGTCAATTTTTGAATGGTGAGAGACTGGGAAATGTTTGCCTTCAGAGGGACCTGGGTATCCTTGTACATAAATCACAGAAAGTTAACGTGCAGATACAGCAAGCAATTAAAAAAGGAAATGGTATGTTTTCTTTTCTTTCAAAAGGATTAGAGTATAAAAGTAAAGAAGTCTTACTACAATTATGCAGGGCATTGAACAGGCCACACCTGGAGTAATGTGTACAGTTCTGGTCTCCTTACCTAAGGAAAGACATACTTGCCTTAGAAGGAGTGCATAGAAACATAGAAACATAGAAAATATTTGCAGGAGTAGGCCATTCGGCCCTTCGAGCCTGCACCACCATTCAATAAGATCATGGCTGATCATTCATTACCTCAGTACCCCTTTCCTGCTTTCTCTCCATACCCCTTGATCCCTTTAGCCGCAAGGGCCATATCTAACTCCCTCTTGAATATATCCAACAAACTGGCATCAACAACTCTCTGCGACAGGTAATTCCACAGGTTAACTACTCTCTGAGTGAAGAAGTTTCTCCTCATCTCGGTCCTAAATGACTTACCCCTTATCCTTAGACTGTGTCCCCTGGTTCTGGATTTCCCCAACATCGGAAACATTCTTCCTGCATCTAACTTCTCCAGTCCCGTCAGTATTTTATATGTTTCTATGAGATCCCCTCTCATTCTTCTAAACTCCAGTGAATAAAAGCCCAGCCGATCCAGTCTCTCCTCATATGTCAGTCCTGCTATCCCAGGAATCAGTCTGGTGAACGGTCTGGTGCAGCGAAGGTTCACCAGATTGGTTTCTGGGATGAACGGATTGCCCTATGAAGAGAGATTGAGTAGACTAGGCCTATATTCCCTAGAGTTTAGAAGAATGAAAGGTGATCAAATTGAAACATAAAATTCTTAAGGGTTAATGCTGGGAAAATGTTTCGCCTAGCGGGGGTATATCGGCCACGGGGTCACAGTCTCAGCATAAGAGATTGGCCATTTAGGACTGAGATGAGGAGAAGTTTCTTCACTCAAAGTATTGTGAGTCTTAGGAATTCTGTACCCCAGAGAGCTGCTGATGCTCAGTTGTTGAGTATATTCAAGACAGAGATCGATAAATTTTGGGGAACTGAGGAAATTAAAGGATATGGGGATAGTGCGGGAAGGTGGATTTAAGGTAGAAGATCAGCCATGATCTTGTTAAATGGTGGAGCAAACTGGAAGGGCCAAATGGCCTACTCCTGCTCTTATTTCTCATGTTCTAAACAGCCCACTGGAACTCACATATGAAGGTAGACCACTTTGGCAGGGTAAAGGAGGGTGTGCGGTGCCCTTGGAACCATACTCTAGGAAGGAGTCAGTGCTTTCAGAAGACCAGAAGGGGAGCAAAAAGAAAGAGGGAGAAAAAAATCTTCAATACATTTTATTTTCAGAAAGGTTGAAACAATCACTCCAGTTTCTGCAGAGGTTTAATTTCAGATAAATTAGGCTGAACTCCTAAAGTGGAATTTTATATTCGATGCCTCTTGTCAAAGTTTACTGTACAAAAGAAAGAAGTTGTCTTCCCTTGTCTGCGACCGTTCATGGTCAAATTATTCAAGGTGTCTTTTGCTCAAAGATAATTCCAGTGAAACAAAGGGTTCATTGTCGAATTTTTGAACTCTGCTGCATGTTAAACAGAACCTGGTTCTAAAATGACATGACAGCTTCACTTCTCGTTCTTTTGTAACCTGAAGTCTCTCCCTGTTGAACCAAAGTAAATGGTATCCAGTGACCAGAAAATGAAATGCATTGGTCAATAGGAGCGTCGCAGCAGCTGGCTAGCAGACACTGAGATAGGGCGATAACGGGCAGTACAGTATGTGTACTATTGGCTAGAGTAACTCCTCAGAGAAAGAAGACTAGCCTGCTTTTGTTCATTTGGAATTGGGTTGAGCTCTGATCAGGTAAAGATGTGATAGGATAGAGATTTAGTTTCATGCTCTGTACTGTGTAATAATAGCACATTCACCAGGTGTCACATTGTGCAGCAACCCAGCTAAACTCTGGTGCCTTGGCCATCTCAGTATCAAAGTGACACCCACAAGGTTTGGTTTTCTTCATTCACGGGATGTGGGTGTCACTGGCAAGGCCGGCATTTATTATCCATTTCTAATTGCCCTTCAGAAGGTGGTGGTGAGCTGCCTTCTTCAACCACAGAGGGCAGTTAAGAGTCAACCACATTGCTGTCACATGTAGACCAGACCATGTAAGGACAGCTGGTTGCCTTCCCTAAAGGACATGAGTGAACCAGATGGGTTTTTACAACAATGGTTACCATTACCAGTGTCCTTTTATTTAATTAACTGAGTTTAAATTCCATAGCTGCCATAGTGGGATTTGAACTCATGTCTTTGGATTACGAGTCCAGTAACATAACCACCCGATTTACACTAAGGCCAGCCAATAAAATCTGTAAGTAGCATGAGTGCACAAAAACTGTCCTCATGGTTTGCACATCAGTAATAAAGGAGCAACCTATATATCAGACGTTGTTGCACAAATAACCACAAGGATATAAAAAGAAAAAAGTACAAATGCTGGAAATCTAAAATAAAAACAGAAGTTTCTGGAAATACAGTTGACGGACACCCATCAGCTTTTCAAAAGGGAAAGGATATATTAAAGATTCTGGATACAGGCCCTTCATTGAACTGTTGCAGAACTTTCACTGATTCCTCAAAATTAAAAGGATAATGCTCCTCCATCATTGGAATATCTACGGGGCGAAATTGCCCTGCGCCCCGTCTGGGGGCGATAAGCTTCCGGGGCTGGGACTTTTAGCGCCCGACGCGGAATTACCCTTCCCGTCCCTGAAAGGAAGCGGAACGCTATCTCCGGCACTCCACTTCCTGTAGGGGCGGGTCCTGGGGGCGTTGCTGTGGCACTGAAGGAAGCACTACGCGGATGCTCCATGTAGCGCTGACGCACTTCAACGCCGCCGCCCTTTAATTAAAGGGGAGGGCCCCTGTGCACTCTGCTCGGCCTCTGATGGTCTCCAATGGGCCACCAGGGCAGCGTGCGACCGAGCCGGCAGCATAGCACCCAAGACGGAGTGCCGGGCTGCATGATGGCAGCCCGGACCACGTCAGGGCCGCCATCATCGAGCCGACCCACGAGTCGGCCGACAAGAAAAGATGGCGGTCCGAGGTACTGGCCCCCTCCCCTTTAATCACCGCACCGGGAGGGGACGTCTGTCAGTTTCACGACCCGCAAAACTTGGGTTTGACACCCGTCCGCGCCAGCTTCGCGGGCCACGGGGCGATTTCCCCCGCGGGGCATGAAGGGGTCAGCGCGGGGCGGTGGGGAGCCGCCGCGCATGACGACGACATCATCGCTGGTTACGGGGCAGCCCGGGGCGCTGCCTACGGGGCTCAGCCCTGCACTGGACTGTCAGCCTAGATGTCTGTGCTCAAGTCCGCGGAGTGGGACTTGAACCCACAACCTTCTGACTGAGGCACAGCTGACACTGGGACCATGGCTGACCCGAGTGACCTGAGCACGGGCAGCAACCACAAGGTTTATCACGTCATATCAGTGCCCACTTTGAGACAACAGCTTCGCTAGCCTGACATCTCCTGATGTTAGTCATTCGCGATAACATTCCTCTCCCTTTATCACAGCAACAAGCTTGCACATTGTCTGAAGACGTAATCAAGCCCATTGTGTCCTGCTAGGGATCTGTCTGCAAGTAATATAAAGCCCAATATAAACAGAGGTGAGCTTTAAGCTAGAACAGAACAGGATTATTACATCACTGCAAAAACAAAATACTGCAGAATGCTGGAATCTGAAATAAAAACAAAAAACGCTGGAAATCTCAGCAGGTCAGGCTGCATCTGTGGAGAGAAACAGAGTTAACGTTTCAGGTCGATGACATCTCCTTGTTCTAGGACTACCCAACACCCACCCCCCAAAAACCCACACACAAAGGCAACGAAAACCCCTCCAGAATGCAGTTAACAAAACCAGTTTAAATGTGGCCCTTAGCGAGAGGTATATATTCGTTTTCCCTCGAATCTCTCAAGCAAAAAGGACATGAGAAAATTCGACCAAAGCAGCATCTTCCATTTTTAAAATCCCAGAGCTCTGATCTTGCTACAATTTTAAATGAAAGGATATAACATAGGGATGTTCTAACTCGGAACAGGCCAATCACAGTTAGCCTTCCTTGTCCTCCTGGTGCTGCCAACCAGTATCCAATGAGTGCTCTGTCTTGAGTCGCCATGCAGTACAGCGAGAGCACGGAAGGTCTTCCTGAGCAACAAGTATTTCTGTTCTTTGAGGGAGAAGAATTGTCACCACACACAGCTGTAGACATGTGCCACTGAGGGCAGGGGAGCAAACCATGTAAATTGTGAGAAATCTCATGGAAATAAGAAAGCAAAGAAAGGCCAAGTTCTAAGCCTTACTCTGATCATCATTATCATCATCATCATAGGCAGTCCCTCGAAATGAGGATGACTTGCTCCCACGCCAAAAAGGGATGAGTTCACAGGTGTTTCAATGAAGGACCTAATATTCCAGGTCCTGAACTACATCCTGAAGGGTGGAAGATGCCTGTGCGTGGACTTTATTAACGTGTGGTGGCCATTGCACACCAGCCACCACACGGGCTTGACAGAGCTAGGTCTTGGTCCAGTGGCAAGGATTAACCAAGACAACTGGAGACCAGCTCTGCTGCACGGACCTAGTGCGCACACATATTAAAGTGTGGGCTGGGCCCATGCTGCCCCTGGGCCCTCACCTCTTCTGGGCCCCGACCTCTGGCCTCTCCTGAGCCCCGATCACATCCCTCTATGAACTCTTGCCGCTCCTTCGCCCCGACCTCGCCACTCTTGCCGTACCTGCCCGCACTGCAGTCAGCCGTCGCCCTCCTGCAGCAGCACGCGCTGCTCCCTGCAGTGGTATGCCACCGCATGCTGCTCCCTCTAATGGCCCCGGCCTGCTGATGGTCTTCCAGGCCGACACCGCGCCGATTTCCGGGCCGAGCCGCTGCACACTGCTCCCGCTACACAGTCGCTGGATAGCACCATGATACAATGGAGAAAATCAGAGGGGCTGGCTAGTAGTTTGGCTGAGCCATCTCTTTTTCTGAGCCACGATAGTAATGCCCTACCACTGATTACAGAGGAGGGGAAATCTTTTATTACCCCCATTATATGAGAAGGTCAAGAGAATCATAGTACCACTGGCCTGGTTACCATCAGCAAGTGTCTATAATTTCTTAAGTTCCTTATGTGCCTCAAATGGTAAAATATCACTAGTTTCAATTTTATACGGCATAAATGCAATTGGATCTTTTTCATGGTGATGTGAGCAGACAATTACATCTCACTGCCGACTCATATTGTGTACTTGGAGAAGGCAGAGTTCCACATGGGTGCATTTAAACACATAGAGGCTGAAATTCAGCCTCCCAGTAAGGCCTCTGGCCACCTGCAAGCAATGGCCACAGGGCAGTACCGAATAGCCGCTGACTTGCGGCAGCCTGGCCAACGCTCACTAAATTCACCTCGGGGCTTTTTGCTGCGGTGTGGCAATCCGCCCCGCTCCGCAAATGCGTCATCAGAGTGCACACTGCAATGGAGCCACCTCTGGAGGGAAAGTCACCTACAAAAGTCTCCCGGCCACCGCTCGGTGCCCCCGACAGCTTTTATGTCGGGGGCACTCATTGTTGGTTGCAGGCGCGGCCGTCCGTAAAGGGTAGGTAGCGCTGCCAGCGATGCCATTTTATTTTTTTGGTCTGCCGACTGCAATTATGCCGCCGGGTTCGGCCGGGCTGCCAACAGGCAGCCTGGCATGTCCTCTTTGGGTGCCAGGCCGCTGGCCCGGTCGAAACCCTCCCTGGTGGCCCAGCGGGCCTAACTGAAAAAACTGAAGAGCTCGCAGCGGCCCTCCCTTTTAACTGAAAGGGAGGGATGTGTTGATGCGCCAGTGCGATGACGACTGACAGTGGCGGAGGCTCCGCCCCTCCCCCACTTCCGCCCCTCGAGTCACGCCCACTCCGCTCCGCCCCCATGATGAGGCCACTTCCGCCCTGCTTGGAAGAAAATGTTTGAGGAGCTGAATTTCTCCGGATATGCCTCCGCATCCATTCGAAAACGGTAGGTTCCGTGCCGTATTGGGCGGTGGTGAATTTCGGCCTCAGAGCTAGACATTTCATTGCTCCCCGTTTGAGGCGATAACTTTTGAAATCTTCAAAAAAGTATTGACAGGCGGTAATCATTTTTTGCTACTGGGAAATTCAGCTTTAGCGCTCCAAGAGGGAAGCGAAGTGCTAAATCAAGCATTAACCACTTCTCTTAGGGTGTTAAAGTGCGAGAGCGAGGTGGTAGCGGGAGAGCGCTGAAGAATGTTCAGTGCAATGCTGCCGGCATCAGAGGCTGTTTCCCTCCCTCGCTTAACGGGAAGGGCCAATCATGGTTAACAACACTCGTCTGCTCAGTTCTGTGTGGCCAAGGGACTTGCACGACTGCCATTACAGCCCCAATCTCTCTCACAGAGTGGAGGCTCGAAGGGCCGAATGGCCTACTCCTGCACCTATTTTCTATGTTTCTATGACATTACAGAAACGTGGTTGCAGGGTGGCCAAGACTGGGAATTAAACATACAGGTGTATCTGACGATTCGGAAAGATAGACAAGAAGGGAAAGGAGGTGGGGCAGCTCTGTTAATAAAGGATGATATCAGGGCAGTTGTGAGAGACGATATTGGCTGTAATGAACAAAATGTTGAATCATTGTGGGTGGAGATTAGAGATAGTAAGGGGAAAAAGTCACTGGTGGGCGTAGTTTATAGGCCCCCAAATAATAACTTCACGGTGGGGCGGGCAATAATCAAGGGAATAATGGAGGCATGTGAAAAAGGAACGACAGTAATCATGGGGGATTTTAACCTACATATCGATTGGTCAAATCAAATCGCACGGGGTAGCCTGGAGGAGGAATTCATAGAATGCATACGGGATTGTTTCTTAGAACAGTATGTTACAGAACCTACAAGGGAGCAAGCTATCTTAGATCTGGTCCTCTGTAATGAGACAGGAATAATAAATTATGATAAAGGTACGCGGGGTCAGTGGAAATGTATTAGCATGGATAGAGGATTGGCTGGCTAACAGAAAGCAGAGACTCGGGATAAATGGGTCCTTTTCGGGTTGGAAATCAGTGGTTAGTGGTGTGCCACAGGGATCGGTGCTGGGACCACAACTCTTTACAATATACATAGATGACCTGAAAGAGGGGACAGAGTGTAGTGTAACAAAATTTGCAGATGACACAAAGATTAGTGGGAAAGAGGGTTGTGTAGAGGACACAGAGAGGCTGCAAAGAGATTTAGATAGGTTAAGCGAATGGGCTAAGGTTTGGCAGATGGAATACAATGTCGGAAAGTGTGAGGTCATCCATCTTGGGAAAAAAAACAAAAAAAGGGAATACTATTTGAATGGGGAGAAATTACAACATGCTGCGGTGCAGAGGGACCTGGGGGTCCTTGTGCATGAAACTCTTTTTGGAGTTTATCTGAAAAACATAAAACATTAATCGGTGCCACCCGACCTGGATGACACACCAGACATTTACAAGGCCCCTTTTTTTTTCTTTTTTGTGGTTTTTTTTCGTGTTTTCCTTTTTTTTTTGTTTTTTTTTGGGCTCTAAAATCACATTTTTTCCTCCAGTGCCCCCTATAAAAGGGGAGGGGGACACTAAAAGCACCGGCAATTAAAACAAATTAAACTTTAAAACGTAAAATCAAATTAAAATTTGGTTGCCGGGCGTGATGATGCACTCCAGTCCCTCCGTTGCCCACCTCTCGCGGAAGGCCGCGAGCACACCGGTGGACACCGCGTGCTCCATCTCCAAGGACACCCTGGACCAGATGTAAGAGCGGAAGAGAGGCAGGCAGTCAGGTTGAACGACCCCCTCGACCGCCCGCTGATGGCACCCTTGGCCGTGCCCAGGAGCAGTCCTACGAGGAGGCCCTCGGACCTACCCGCTCCCCTCCGCACAGGGTGCCCAAAGATCAGGAGAGTGGGACTGAAGTGCAGCCAGAATTTCAGGAGCAGCCCCTTTAAATAATGGAACAGGGGCTGCAACCTCGTGCACTCAATAAAAACATGGAACACGGACTCCTCCAGACCACAGAAATTGCAGGCGGCCTGGGAGTCCGTGAACCGGCTTAAAAATTTGTTGCACGGCACTGCTCCGTGCACCACCCTCCAGGCCAAGTCCCCGATGAATAGTAGGAGGACTCCCGCATAGAGTGCCCTCCATCGGGGACCCCAACCTCCTCCGGACGGCAAGATGGTACGCCATGGCGTGTCCGGACGGCCGGCGAGGATGGCAAAGTTGAGGGTGTGCAGGAGCAGCCCGTACAGGAAACCCCTCCGCGCGGAAATGAAAGGCACGGAGGGAATTTCCTCAAGGCGGCTCAAGTTGTGAGGCGCCGGCCCCCGAGGGAGGTTCCGGGGTTTGGCGCCGATGAGGAATTCCGTCCGGACGGGGGTCAGTTCGGACGGGATCTCCCCACGTGCTTGAGCCTCCTCGATGCACCTAACAGAGTCAGGGCCCAAAGCTGTTTTTAGCGACTCGATGGCTTCGGCCGCGCGGCGGACATCTGCTGAATTTAGGCGCCGCGCCAGCGTGCCTGGCGCCATCCAGCCCGCTCCTACGCCATCGAGCAGGTCCCTGACCCTGGTCACCTCACCAGCCACAGCCCTCTCTTCCGACCGCCACATAAAACCTCGGTCGTGGAGGTACGGATTCCCGAGCAGCGGCTCCTGCAGGATGGCCGCCACTCCAGCCGGCGGAGAGCTGCGCTTGGTGGAGACTTTGTTCCAGACCCTGATGAGTTCCTTGTAAAAGACAGGCAGCTCCTGGAGGGCGGTCCTGACACCCCCCAAGTTCACAAACAGGAGCTGCGTGTCGTAATTGAGGTCGCGCTGCTGGCGGAAGAAATACGTCGCCAGAGCACACCACCTAGGAGGGGGCTCGACGTAAAGGTATCTCTGCAGGGTCTGAAGACGGAAAGCCGCGAGCTGGGTGCTGACGCACATCAACGACTGACCGCCCTCCTCAAGCGGGAGACTCAAGATCGCGGCAGAGACCCAGTGCTTCCTGTTGTTCCAGAAGAAGTCCACCAGCTTCTTCTGTATCTTGGCGACAAACGCAGGGGGAGGGGTCAAAGTGACCAGCCGGTACCACAACATTGCGGCCACCAGCTGGTTTATGACTAGCGCTCGACCCCTGTAGGACAGCACTCGGAGCAGTCCTGTCCAGCGCCCTAGGCGAGCGGCGACCTTGGCCTCCAGCTCCTGCCAGTTCGCCGGCCAGGCTCCCTCGTCGGGGCTAAGGTAGACTCCCAGATAGAGGAGATGGGTCGTGCTCCAGGCAAAAGGCCTGAGCTCCTCCAGCAGGGAGTCCACCCGCCACTGACCCACCAGGGGTCCGGAACATTTCTCCCAGTTGATTCTGGCGGAGGACGCGGCCGAGTAAATCTCCTGGCACTCACGCATCCTCCGCAGGTCAGCGGGATCCTCTACCGCGAGGAGCACTTCATTGGCATAAGCTCCTTGTGCATGAATCCCCAAAAAAGTTAGTTTGCGGGTGCAGCAGGTAATCAGGAAGGCGAATGGAATGTTGGCCTTCATTGCAAGAGGGATGGAGTACAAAAGCAGGGAGGTCCTTCTGCAACTGTATAGAGTATTGGTGAGGCCGCACCTGGAGTACTGCGTGCAGTTTTGGTCACCTTACTTAAGGAAGGATATACTGGCTTTAGAGGGGGTACAGAGACGATTCACTAGACTGATTCCGGAGATGAGGGTGTTAACTTATGATGATAGATTGAGTAGACTGGGTCTTTACTTGTTGGAGTTCAGAAGGATGAGGGGTGATCTGATAGAAACATTTAAAATAATGAAAGGGATAGACAAGATAGAGGCAGAGAGGTTGTTTCCACTGGTCGGGGAGACTAGAACTAGGGGGCACAGCCTCAAAATACGGGGGAGCCAATTTAAAACCGAGTTGAGAAGAAATTTCTTCTCCCAGAGGGTTGTGAATCTGTGGAATTCTCTGCCCAAGGAAGCAGTTGAGGCTAGCTCATTGAATGTAGTCAAGTCACAGATAGATAGATTTTTAACCAATAAGGGAATTAAGGGTTATGGGGAGCGGGCGGGTAAGAGGAGCTGAGTCCACGGCCAGATCAGCCATGATCTTGTTGAATGGCGGAGCAGGCTCAAGGGGCTAGATGACCTACTCCTGTTCCTAATTCTTATGTTCTTATGTTGACATCTTATGTGCAGCAATGAGGCGGCAAAAACTTTCAGCAGCCACCAGACTGGTGCAAAGAATAAAGTTTGGCCTACCTGAAAACCACTGCCTTTAATTAGCGCTCCCCAATGGCCAGCCGAAGTGACGAGGCCTCCTCTTCCTGTCATTGTTGATGCCCGGCAATACAGCAGGGGGCGAGAGTCAATTTCACATCTGGGCCGGTAACGGGGCACTGTGCACTTGATGATGTCACGACCTGCGAGGTGCTAGAGACTGAGGCGATAAGTGTTAGCACCAGCGCCAAAACCGGCAGGGTAGTTCGCGGGCGTCGCTGAATTCACCGCGCCCAGTCGCTAACCCCTTAGCACCCCGTTACTGCCCCCCACAGGCACTAACGGGAGGTGCAAAACAGCTGAATTTCTCCCCCATAGGTATTGCTCACCAGTCTCTGAATCCAGCTCAAAAGGGCATTGACTAACAACTTGATGTTTTACTACCAAGAATTTGGCTTGCTTTTCAATGCATAATTCACCAGTTTCCTTCTGACGGCACTGACTCTTGGGCATATTGTTCCATGGGTGTTAACTACCATCTCTTATCTTGCCCAAGTGATCATTCTTTACGTGTGAAAGTTAATATTACCAGTCTACTCTCTCTGGGGAGGGGGAACATTACAACTCAGCCTGAACCTGCCCTCACCTCACCCATTGTCCGCACATGGAAATTTTCCAGCAGGGTCACTGGATAGAAATGATGAATAGGAAGCCCAAATAACTGTCGGCCTTCCAAGCTCTGCGGCCTGAAATTAATGGTACGGTTGCTGCTATCGCTCCATCTGAGTTTGGTGAACTGACTGTCGATTAGGGATTGAACTCGAGACTGTCCTGCTCTGTATAAGCGCCGTGGGATGTTTCAGTACGTTAAATTGCTAGTTATTGTGGTGTCATTACCACACCAGGTGATGCCGTTACCCACTGAGTCAGGATAGCACTTTATCTCAAAAGTGCATCAAAGATATCTGGGCTACAAAGGGTCAAATCATTTTCTGAGTTCATCGGCAACATTCCTGTGGCCTTATGTCTGCTGAAATCTGTAGCCAAACAAGCCTGCAACAAAATTTAACCTGTATGAAGGTTCATATGTAATTACAGCTTGCCAATGGATTCATAGATTTATACAAACTGGCTGCATGTGATGAATTTTTCCTGCTTCTTGTTCATCAATGTGGGAGAATGTTATAATGCACTTTGTCACTAGAACTCGCCATCGGTATCACTGCGAATTAGAAGATCAATAGAAGTAGAAACAGCCCCTCCAGCCTGCTCCACCATTCAATAAGATCATGGCTGATCTTCGATTTCAACTCCACTTTCCCGTCCGATTTCCATGTCCCTTGATTCTCCTAGAGTCCAAAAATCATTGAGTATATTCAAGGCTGAGTTAGATAAATTTTCCTTCTGACTCAGAGGAAAGTGTTCCATTAACTGAGCCACAGATGACACTGTGATACCGATGGCAACACTGAATCATAAGAACATAAGAAATAGGAACAGGACATCAAGATAGTTCATGTCAGAGTTACTCCTCACATTCTCATAAGCTCGTGTGTCATGACTAACTCAAATGTCCTGGCTTTTGTTCTCCGGTTTACACTCCTATGGTAAGTGTGGTGATTTCTGCTGGTTCCATGGGCACTGGTAGCCCAGACAATCAAAGGTTAGAGGTGATCTTATCGAAACTTATAAGATTATGAGGGGGCTTGACAAGGTGGATGCAGAGAGGATGTTTCCACTGATGGGGGAGACTAGAACTAGGGGGCATAATCTTAGAATAAGGGGCCGCCCATTGAAAGCTGAGATGAGGAGGAATTTCTTCTCTCAGAGGGTTGTAAATCTATGGAATTTGCTGCCTCAGAGAGCTGTGGAAGCTGGGACATTGAATAAATTTAAGACAGAGGTAGACAGTTTCTTAATGGAAAGCGAATAAGGGGTTATGGGGAGCGGGCAGGGAAATGGACCTGAGTCCATGATCGGATCAGCCATGATCGTATTAAATGGCGGAGCAGGCTCGAGGGGCCGTATGGCCTACTCTGCTCCTATTTCTTCTGTTCTTATTATTTGGCAATGGGAGTGAAAGGCGTGGGAAAAAGGGAGACCATCCCCATTGCGCCTAATCCTGGAGTCATCTGATACTGGTCTGGTGTTTCAACAGCTGCTTGTTTTTTTTCCATCCTTTGCACTGGGAAGCTAAGGCCAGTTATGGCTCTTTTAGCCTGGTTAAGATCAGCACAAACTGAGCTTAACCCTGGGACCATCTGGTCAATATGGCTCAGTGCTACACCAGGCACGTATGTTTACTCTTGGAGCCATTGGAGGAGGCCATCATTCATATCATAACTCACCTGTTATTTTGTTACAGTTAACATATCTGTTGTGTATGTAGGCTATAGATGTGCTCTCTGTTTGGTCGCTGTATGGTTGCATTGGATGGAGACTTGTTTACTTGGTGTACTATCAATAAGGTTTGCACTGTGTACAATCAATAACGTTTGCACTGTGTATATACATGCTGCCACCACTAGAGGGTGCAACTGGATGACCAGGGTTTCCTGCCCTAGTGGCAGGGGCTGTATAAAAGGGGAGCCACCATGCGGCTGTCTCACTCTGGAGTTACTAACGAAGGACCAAGGTCACTACAGTTTGAGTACAACACATTGCCTCGTGGAATCATTCATAGGTACATTACAGACATAATAACTGGCAACGAGAATACGACTTTCACGCGATCAAGGCTACTTTGGCACACTAAAAGACTTCACAGAGGGTGATGATTGCAATGCCTTCACAGAAAGGCTCGAGCAATATTTCGTGGCAAACGACCTGGCAGGGGAGACGGGCACATTGGCGGAGCAGCGCAAGGCTATACTGCTGACCAGTTGTGGGCACTAGGTCTACCGCCTCGTCAGGGATTTGCTGGCACCCATGAAGGCCAAGGATAAGACATACGATGAGCTGACTGAACTAATTTGCGACCAACTAAAACCAAAAGACAACATTCTTACGGCCAGGCACAGATTCTACACTTACCGCAGACCTGAGGGCCAGGAGACTGCAAAATATGCTGCCTACCTCAGGAGACCTGCGACACTGTGTGATTTTGGCACGCATCTCAACGAAGCATTATGAGGCATCTTCATTATAGGAATTGGCCACGAGGGCCTCCTTCACAATCTATTATCTGCCGACACCAATCAACCTGCAGAAGGCCATCAGCATCAGTCAAATGTTCATGATCTCGACCTGCAACACCAAGCAAATTATTCATCCTGTGGACTCAAACTCGGCAAGTACTGTACACAGAATGGTGCCTTTCACAGGCAAGACTGTAGAACGTGGTTCTTCCCAGGGCAGAGAGCACAGACCTCAAGGTTCCAGAACTCAGAGTCCGCCGAGGGGTGCTAATCGAGTAGCACCATACTGGCGTTGCGGAGGAAACCATAGGGCTCACCAGTGTCGGTTTGCTGAGTATGTATTAAAAAACCTGTAACATGAAGGGTCACCTCCAGCGTATGTGTAAAATAAATATGACTCACCGTCTAGCAGAGGAGTCGATAGATGACTTTGAATCCAGCTTGATGATTTGGCCAAAGAGGTAGCTCAGCCCCAAGAAGAAGTGCATGGAGTGTATACCTGCACCACCGATTGTCCTCCAGTAAAGATGGAAGTCGAGATAAACGGCGTTCCAGTCTTCATGGAAGTGGACACGGGAGCGAGCCAGTCAGTGATGAGCCAGGATGCCTTTGAGAGGCTATGGAACGAAACACGACCCGAGCTGGTTCCAGTACAGGAAAAGCTGCGCACCTACACCAAGGAGCTGATCCAAGTCCTTGGTAATGCGGATGTAAGTGTAATCCATAATGACGTGATGCACAAGTTACCTCTGTGGATTGTTGCAGGTGATGGTCCAACGCTACTCGGAAGAAGGTGAATGGGGAAGATCCAATGGAAATGGGAAAACCTCTTCACTCCAGCAATCAATTTCCCCCATGCTCAGAGGCAGAGCTAAACCTCACCTTCGCTTGGGCAGGCGCCAGAGAATAGACCAGTGCAGCACCTGAGGCACAGGCCGTCCATCATGACTGCGTGGCAATGATCCAACCGGAACAACCTAAAAGTACCTTCCCGGCTCCAGTGGCAGGACTCCTGGGGAGGAAGATCGAATTCACAGGCACTCTTCCAGCTTTTGTGGCAGAATCGCGGGAGAGAAGGATCAAGGCAGTCGACCTCGAGGACAGAAGCAAGATGGTGTCCTTGCTGCAGCGAGATACAGTGTGGCGTGGCAGGAGACCTGCAACCAACTTAAAGAGACATTGTATGCATGGCAATCAATGTAATGAACCGATTAAGACTGTAAAGAGCAAAATGTTGCAAGATGTCAGGAGAGTGTCCCCAAAAGGAGCAAGCGAGCGAATTCGGGAGGGTAAAGGCACTGATCCTGATACCCTGCCCCAGGTCTATCCCACGCTACAGGCACCCAATGGAACTATTCGCCATGGACCTGGAAATGAAAATGGCGCCAATACTCACAGTCGGCGCCGTTGCCCAACAACCGGGTGGAAACGGCGCAGCCCCCAGACCCAGTCACTACCTCGGCCATGTCCGGGAGCGAAAGGTCAGAACCAACGAGCTCCCCAAACGGGACGTGGAACAGCCAGGTTCCCAACACTGTTAGAGAGCAGGCAGAAGATTCTGTAGCCCTCAAAGGAGGACAGGGAGGCCACACACATCTGTGGCTCTGCCCACCACTAGGCAACGGCAAAGGCCCTGAGTCCTGGCAAAGTGAGCGAATCAAGCCCACGCCGCTAGCAGGGGGCACAGCGCCACTATCAGATGACTAGGACCCTGTCCGGTTGCTCTGGAACTAGCGTCCTCGCATACCTGTACTGCTATCTCAGCAGTAAACATGACTGAAACATGAATGCAATCTACCCAATCCTGGCGCACGACCATAAAACGTAACGAATGTAAGTCACTGAACCAAGGTGTCACGATACAAATTGTAAAAAAAAATTGTTTTTTCTTTCTTTCTTTGTTCTTGCACTGTGTCTGATCCTGTATGTTAATGTAACAGGCCAGCTGCATGATCTTGCTGTGAAGGGTGGGGGGGGTGGGGTGGCGAATGGATGTACGTAGCCATGGACACACACATATTTCACACCCAGAACCCACTGAAAGCTCCCCTGCATCATCGAACCATCCAAACTGATAACCACTCCCCAACGTTGTGGCAAAAGGACTTGGGGGTTAACAGGGAGAGAGCCAAGCCAAAGCACAGCCAAGGTGCAAGGGCTATTGGCACTTAAGTCTGGGGAAAGCTAAGCCAGAGCACATAGTGCAAAGGTAATTGGCACAAAGGACTTGGGGGAAAGTGATGTTGTGTATGCAGTCTATAGATGTATTCTCTGTGTGGTCACTGTATGGTTGCATGGGATGGAGACTTGTTTACCTGGTGTGCTATCAATAAGGTTTGCACTGTGTATATACATGCTGGCACCACTAGAGGGTGCAACTGGCAGAGACCGGGGGTTTCCTGTCCTGGTGGCAGGGGCTGTATAAAAGGGGAGCCACCATGCAGCTGCCTCAATCTGGAGTTACGAATAAAGGACCAAGGTCACTACAGTTTGAGTACAACACATTGCCTCATGGAGTCATTCATGGGTACATTACAGATATAATATCTTTCCCATTTCATGTATAGAAATGAAACCCGAGCAAGTGGGTAGGGCAGTAATTTAGCAATTTATACCTCTGAAGCTTGGGTCAAGGAAGGATGTACAGATGTCTGCTTGTCAAACTGTAAAGGTTCTAAATAAATTGAGTGACCTCAACCCAGTTTTATCCTTGTGGGCATGATTCCACACCACAAAGGTCCTGTAATAAGAACATAAGAATTAGGAACAGGAGTAGGCCATCTAGCCCCTCGAGCCTGCTCCGCCATTCAATAAGATCATGGTTGATCTGGTCGTGGACTCAGCTGCACTTACCCGCCCTCTCCCCGTAACCCTTAATTCCCTTATTGGTTAAAAATCTATCTATCTTTGACTTGAAAACATTCAATGAGCTAGCCTCAACTGCTTCCTTGGGCAGAGAATTCCACAGATTCACAACCCTCTGGGAGAAGAAATTCTTTCTCAACTCGGTTTTAAATTGGCTCCTCCGTATTTTGAGGCTGTGCCCCCTAGTTCTAGACTCCCCTACCAGTGGAAACAACCTCTCTGCCTCTATCTTGTCTATCCCTTTCATGATTTTAAATGTTTCTATAAGATCATCCCTCATCCTCATTATTCCAACGAGTAAAGACCCAGTCTACTCAATCTATCATCATAAGGTAACCCCCTCATTTCTGGAATCAGCCTAGTGAATCGTCTCTGTACCCCTTACAAAGCTAGTATATCCTTCCTTAAGTAAGGTGACCAAAACTGCACGCAGTACTCCAGGTGCGGCCTCACCAATACCCTGTACAGTTGCAGCAAGACCTCCCTGCTTTTGTACTCCATCCCTCTCGCAATGAAGGCCAACATTCCATTCGACTTCCTGATTACCTGCTGCACCTGCAAACTAACCTTTTGGGATTCATGCACAAGGACCCCCAGGTCCCTCTGCACCACAGCATGTTGTAATTTCTCCCCATTCAAATAATATTGCCTTTTACTGTTTATTTTCCCAAGGTGGATGACCTCACACTTTCCGACATTGTATTCCATCTGCCAAACCTTAGCCCATTCGCTTAACCTATCCAAATCTCCTTGCAGCCTCTCTGAGTCCTCTATACAACCCGCTTTCCCACTAATCTTAGTGTCATCTGCAAATTTTGTTGCACTACACTCTGTCCCCTCTTCTAGGTCATCTATGTATATTGTAAACAATTGTGGTCCCAGCACTGATCCCTGTGGCACACCACTAACCACTGATTTCCAACCGGAAAAGGACCCATTTATCCCGACTCTCTGCTTTCTGTTAGCCAGCCAATTCTCGATCCATGCTAATACATTTCCACTGACTCCGCGTACCTTTATCTTCTGCAGTAACCTTTTGTGTGGCACCTTATCGAATGCCTTTTGGAAATCTAAATACACCACATCCATCGGTACACCTCTATCCACCATGCTCGTTATATCCTCAAAGAATTCCAGTAAGTTAGTTAAACATGATTTCCCTTTCATGCTGCGTCTGCTTGATTGCACTATTCCTATCCAGATGTCCCGCTATTTCTTCCTTAATGATAGTTTCAAGCATTTTCCCCACTACAGATGTTAAACTAACCGGCCTATAGTTACCTGCCTTTTGCCTGACCCATTTTTTAAACAGAGGCGTTACATTAGCTGCTTTCCAATCCGCTGGTACCTCCCCAGAGTCCAGAGAATTTTGGTAGATTATAACGAATGCATCTGCTATAACTTCCGCCATCTCTTTTAATACCCTGGGATGCATTTCATCAGGACCAGGGGACTTGTCTACCTTGAGTCCCATTAGCCTGTCCAGCACTACCCCCCTAGTGATAGTGATTGTCTCAAGGTCTTCCCTTCCCACATTCCTGTGGCCTGCAAATTTTGGCATTGTTTTTGTGTCTTCCACTGTGAAGACGGAAGCAAAATAATTGTTTAAGGTCTCAGCCATTTCCACATTTCCCATTATTAAATCCCCCTTTTCATCTTCTAAGGGACCAACATTTACTTTAGTCACTCTTTTCCGTTTTATATATTTGTAAAAGCTTTTACTATCTGTTTTTATGTTTTGCGCAAGTTTACCTTCGTAATCTATCTTCCCTTTCTTTATTGCTTTTTTAGTCATTCTTTGCTGTTGCTTAAAATTTTCCCAATCCTCTAGTTTCCCACTAACCTTGGCCATCTTATACGCATTGGTCTTTGATTTGATACTTTCCTTTATTTCCTTGGTTATCCATGGCTGGTTATCCCTTCTCTTGCCGCCCTTCTTTTTCACTGGAATATATTTTTGTTGCGCACTATGAAAGAGCTCCTTAAAAATCCTCCACTGTTCCTCAATTGTGCCACCGTTTAGTCCTTGTTTCCAGTCTACTTTAGCCAACTCTGCCCTCATCCCACTGTAGTCCCCTTTGTTTAAGCATAGTACGCTCATTTCTGACACAACTTCCTCATCCTCAATCTGTATTACAAATTCAACCATATTGTGATCACTCATTCCGAGAGGATCTTTTACTAAGAGATTGTTTATTTTTCCTGTCTCATTACACAGGACCAGATCTAAGATGGCTTGCTCCCTGTAATTAGACTGTAGCTGCACTCATTGTTCATTTGTTTACTCAGGGGACAGCCACAAGGATGGTTGATACAGAAAAATGAAAAACTCATGAATAGAAGTGCTTGCCTGAGGCTAGGGTAAAGGTGCATGTTGGGGCAGCGTAGAAGCAGCTATTACTCTGCTGTGGTCCATGCTATAATTTCATGCTTCAAATGGACAAGCATTCCAATTGTCAACAATCCTTCTCAGCTGACAATATCCTAAAGATGTATCTGACTGGCTTAAAGGCACACTTACAAAATAAAACCGTATATATTCATAACTGTGGCAGTTGCTGTGTGAAGGTGTCTTTGGCTGCAAAATTCGGCTGCTTAGCGCCCATATTTTCCGGCGCTCTGAACGCCATTTTGGCTCCAATGGTGTCCGCTGCACGGGCGCACACTCTGGTGCAAGCCGCGTCAGACGGCATCTTGATGAGGGCGTGCACCGAGGTCTGCCAGGAGTATGCAGAGTAAGCAGATCTTGACATCAACCAGTGTGTAACGCTAATTCGACGCCAGCACTGCCATTTTGGAGCTCACCACTCCAGCTAATGCCCTCTCTTAAACAAGCACAGCTGAACACGCGTTTAGCAGCAGACAGGACTCCCTCTCCACCAAAGCTATTTAAAGGGATTATCAACTATTAAAGGTTCGTTTCTGATTGATTTCTACTGGCTGCTGCTGTGATTGTAGAAGTGTTTGGTGGTTTCTAGAGTTCTTTATAGTTGCTAAAGTCTACAGGGAGTGTGGTGACACGGGCTGAAGAACTTGATCCTGGCTTCAAGGATTCTGCACAAACCACGTGTTGCCTGACATGTGTGCCGTAATAGGCATTCCCCTTAGAATAGAGCATGGCTGGGAGAATGAGCAGAGGTGTCACAGAGCAGGGCAAGCTGCTAGCAGAGGGAGGAGGAGGAGGAGGAGGAGAAGGGCTCGCAGCAAGAGGCCATAGCCGCCCAGCATGATCAGGAAGCAATTCACCTCCCTGAACTTCAGTGAGGAACAGTGTCTGTAAAGTCCTGTCCCTTCAGTACAGATTCACACAAGGCATGTAGTGAAGTCAAGGTCACTCTGAACCTGCACCTTTATTTCACAGCTCTGGAATGCTGCACTTGCCTGAGACCTGTCCTTATATACCTGTCTCTTGCAAGTGCACCCCTGGTGGTAAGGTATGCTGGTGGTTACAGGTCATAGCTTATTACAGTCATGTATAGCATGTTAGGATACAGTTATATATAATAATGTAAGATACATGACATCACCCTCCCCAAGGTCTTATTGTCTTTATAGGTTCAGTCTCTCAGGTGGTCTACGCTCTTGCGTGACGTCTGAGTTGTGGTTCAGTTGTTTGCCTTGGTGTCTGTTTTTCTTTGGGTGTGGTTGCTGGTATCTCGCCTGGGCTGTCTGTTTCGATTGATGTGATTGTTGTTGACTCGCCTGGGCTGTCTGTTGGGATTGCCCTTTCCTCAGGTTGTTCCCTCTTCTGTCCACCAGGTATGGTGCGAGTTCCACATTGTAGTCTGCCTCTGGTTCCGCAGTGTTGTTGGTAAATCTGCCATTGTCCATTTGTACTACCAGTAGACTGTTTCCTTCCTTGCCCGTTACTGTCCCTGCAAGCCATTTGAGACCCCTGCCATAGTTTAGTACAAACACTTTGTCCCCTATCTCATTCCATCTCCCCCTCGAATTTCTGTAATGGTACTCAGTCAGCTTACGGCGCTTTGCCTCAACGATTTCGTGCATGTCTGGGAGGATTAATGAGAGCCTTGTTTTTAAAGTCCTTTTCATCAACAGATGCGCAGGGGGAATCCCAGTCAGTGAGTGCGGACGAGATCTGTATGCCAGCAGCAGTCGCGACAGGCGACCCTGCAGCATGGGACCTTGGATTTTAAGCATGCCTTGTTTAATGATTTGCACTGCTCTCTCCGCCTGGCCGTTGGAGGTCGGCTTGAACGGTGCCGTCTTGACGTGATTTATGCCGTGGTCAATTATAAAGTTTTAGAATTCTGCACTGGTGAAGCACAGACCATTGTCACTGACCAATATGTCAGGGATTCCGTGCGTTGCAAACATGGTTGCGAGGCTCTCCACAGTGGTGGAGGTTGTGCTCGAGTTTAAAATGGTGCATTCGATCCACTTTGAAAATGCATCTACAACTACGAGGAACATTTTGCCCATAAATGGGCCCGCATAGTCTACGTGCACTCGCGACCACGGTTTGGTAGGCTAGGGCCAGGGGCTCAGTGGAGCCTCCCTGGGGGCATTGCTGAGTTGGGCACAAATGGTGCACCTTCGGACACAGAGCTCCAAGTCCGCGTTAATACCAGGCCACCAGACGTGGGATCTGGCTATGGCCTTCATGAGAACGACCCCCGGGTGCTCACGGTGGAGCTCCCGGACAAATGCCTCTCTGCCTCACAGAGGCATGACTACTTGGCTGCCCCACATCAGGCAGTCTGCTTGTAGTGATAGCTCATGCATATACCTGTGAAAGGGTTTTAATTCCTCGGGGCAGGCATCGCGAGCCTCTGCCCAGTCACCGGTTAGGGCACATCTTTTTACTAAGGATAACGTGGGGTCGCTGGCCGTCCAGGCTCTGATTTGGCGAGCCGTCATGGGCGAACCTGTGGACTCAAAGGCATTGATTGTCATGACTATCTCACAGTCCTGTTCGTCAGACCTTTCCATGGTCGCCAGGGGTAGCCTGCTGAGCGCATCGGCACAGTTGTCTGTGCCTGGTCTGTGCCTTATGGTATAGTCGTAGGACACCAGCATAAGTGCCCACCGTTGAATTCGCGCCGAGGCATTGCCGTTTATTGCCTTGCTCTCGGATAGGAGGGACATGAGGGGCTTGTGGTCGGTTTCTAACGCGAACTTGGCCCCGAAAAGGTATTGGTGCATCTTTTTGACACCGTACACGCACGCGAGCGCCTCCTTCTCTACCATTCCGTACCCGCGCTCCGCCCGCGAAAGTGACCTGGAGGCATAAGCTATGGGTTGTAATTTGCCCGCACTATTGACGTGTTTCAAAACGCACCCGACCCCATACGCTGACGCATCGCATGTGAGAACTAGCTTTTTACCTGGGTCAAAGAAAGTCAAAACACTGTTGGAACACAGAAGGTTGCGTGCCTTATTGAAGGCGCGTTCCTGGGCGTCCCCCCAAAACCAATCGCACCCCTTCCTGAGTAGCACGTGGAGAGGCTCCAGCAGCGTGCTTAAGTTCTGCATAAAGTTCCCAAAGTAATTGAGTAGCCCGAGAAAGGCGCGCAGTTCTGAGACATTCCGGGGCCTGGGTGCCAGGCGAATTGCTTCTGGCTTGGACTCTGTTGGGCGGATTCCATCAGCGGCAATCCTTCTGCCCAAAAATTCAACCTCTGATGCGAGAAACAGGCACTTGGATTTCTTGACTCGTAGGCCTACCCGATCCAACCACTTTAGTACTTCCTCCAAATTACGGAGATGGGAGTCGATGTCCCTGCCCATGATAAGTATGTCGTCTTGAAATACAACCGTCCGCGGGATGGACTTGAGCAGACTCTCCATGTTGCGCTGGAATATGGCAGCTGCCGACCTGATGCCGAATGGGCATTGATTGTACATGAAAAGGCCTCGATGTGTGTTGATGGTGGTGAGTAGCTTGGATTCCTCGGTCAATTCTTGCGTCATATACGCAGATGTGAGGTCTAATTTTGAGAAAAGTTTACCTCCAGCCAATGTGGCAAATAAGTCCTCCGCTCTGGGCAGCGGGTACTGGTCCTGTAGGGAGACTCTGTTTATGGTAGATTTGTAGTCCCCACAGATTCGTACGAATCCATCAGGCTTCATGAATGGGACGATGGGACTTGCTCAGTCGCTAAATTCCACAGGTGATATAATGCCTTCCCGCAGAAGCCTGTCTAGTTCATGTTCAATCTTTTCCCTCATCACATAGGGTACAGCTCTGGCCTTGTGATGGACCGGTCTAGCATCCTGTGTGATGTAGATTTTGACTTTGGCCCCTTTGAAAGTGCTCACACCTGGCTGAAAGAGATGTTCAAATCGCTTTATAACTGTTGAGCAGGAGGTCCGTTCCTTTAATGACATGGCATGGACATCATCCATTTCCAGTTTAGTTTTGCCAGCCAGCTTCTCCCTAGCACTGCTGGAAGGTCTCCGGGGACAATCCACAGGGGAAGTCGGTTCACTGTCCCTTTGTGTGTGACAGAGAGCATGGCGCTGCCGAGGACTGGTACGATTTCTTTGGTGTAGGTCCTTAGTTTGGTGTTGACCCTTGTGAGTTTTGGTCTGTCTCTTTTATGCGGCCACAGTTGTTCAAAATGTTGAGCGCCCATGAGAGATTGACTCGCTCCCGTATCGAGCTCCATGTTGACAGATATCCCGTTGAGTAGGACCCTCATGATTATAGGAGGCGGCCTGTTGTAGGAGCAGCGGCCATTGATCGTGTTGACCCGCTGTACATCGGTGTCCCGGGTACTGTCCCAACCATTTTCTGGTCCACTTTCAGACCCATCCGATTCGTATACCAGCCGAGCTGCCGTTTCTTTGCACATGCCAGGCCAAATGCCCTGTATATTCACAATTTCTGCAAAAAGCCTGCTGAAATCGACATCCCCTTGATGTGTGCCCCACACCTCCAGCACAGACCTGTTGCATTGTTCAATGTGTTCCCAAAGAATGAGCTGCGTCTGGCTGATCTCTCTTGAGCTTCTCTCAGTTTGTAGTTGATTGCTCGCATTGTGGGTTGATGAGGTGTGAACGGCCGTTCCTGTGGCCCTTGATGGCTTCTGCCTGCTGTCGAGAGCCTGTTCTCCTGTTTTGTCTGTGTGTGGGGGTAGCAGCTTGTTTAGTGCTGTGAACTTCTTGTTCCGATATTTCATTAGTTGTCGTACCTGCATTGTAAATCAACCTCGTTTCTTCTTCCCCTACCAAGAATGTCTGTGCAACCAGTGCTGCTGCCTCTAAGGTCAGGTTCTTGGTCTCTATGAGCTTTCGGAATATGCCTGCATGGCCTATTCCTTCAATGAAAAAGTCTCTCAGCATTTCTCTCCTCAGTTCATCGGAGAACTCACATAAACTAGCCAACCTCCGAAGTTCCGCCACGAAGTTGGGTATGCTCTGGCCCACACAGCGTCTGTAGTTGTAGAACCTGTGTCTGGCCATGTGTAGGCTGCTCGCTGGCACAGGTGGTCTTTTACTAGTGTGCTCAATTCTTCAAACGACTTGCTTGCTGGTTTCTCGGGTGCCAACAGATCCTTCATTAAAGCGTATGTTTTCGAGCCACAGCTTGTCAAGAGATGGGCTCTTCTCTTGTCTGCCTTATCGCTGCCTAACCAGTCTTTGGTTACAAAGCTTTGCTGGAGCCTTTCTATAAAGTCCTCCCAATTGTCTCCCGCATTGTACTTTTCATCTGATCCGTTGTTTGCCATTCTGTGGATTCTGTAATCCCGTAACTCGTCGCCACTGTAAAGTCCTGTCCCCTCAGTACAGACTCACACGAGGCATGTAGTGAAGTCAAGGTCACTCTGGACCTGCACCTTTATTTCACAGCTCTGGAATGCTGCACTTGCCTGAGACCTGACCTTATATACCTGTCTCTTGCAAGTGCACCCCTGGTGGGAAGGTATGCTGGTGGTTACAGGTCATATCTTATTACAGTCATGTATAGCATGTTAGGATACAGTTATATATAATAATGTAAGATACATGACAGTGTCAAACGTCTGCGCCTCAGTAAGGCCGTCCTCACTGAAACCTGTTGCAGCCACAGCTGTAACCTCAGAGCAGGGCGAGGACCACATTACTAATGGGTGTGAAGGTTACCGTGGCGATTAACTTTTATGTGTCGGGCTCCCTCCAGGCTGGAGCAGGCAATATTTGCAGCATTTCCCAGTTTGCCATCAACTGTTGCATCAGGGAGGTTACAGAGGCTCTGTATTCCAAGAGAGCTGAATACATTTCATTCTCTCTTGCGAGAGAGCAGCAGGCAGAGCGAGCGCGTGGCTTCACCAGGATTGCAGGCTTCCCCATGGAGCAGGGTTCCATTGACAGCACGCGCGTTGCTTAAATGTGGTGCCAACCAGGGTCCCTGTGGCAGTCTATTCGTACCATGAGGGAGCAATTTCAGTTATTGTGGGCGCCGCATGTCAATTCTGAGGGAGTCCACTCCCTCAACGTCCAGCTGGTGTGCAAACATATGCAGCATATCATTCAGGTCTATGCCCGGTATGCTGGCAGCAGTCATGGTGCCTTCATTCCGTGGCAGTCCTCTGTCCCATCTGCATTTGAGCCACCATGGCAAACCAGAGTGTGGCTACTGGGCTTTCATGACATGGCTCATGGCACATGGGCAGCATGCATATAACGAAAGCCATGCTGCCACCCGAAATGTGATAGAGCACACCATCGGCACGTTGAAACAACACTTCCGCTGCCCGGTCCCCTCCACAGGAGCCCTGCACTACTTGGCAGAGCGGGTGTCAAGAGTCGTGGTGGTCTGCTGCATGCTGCACAAGCTTGCTATCATGATGGCACAGCCCTTGCCACCAGCTATACAGCGAGCAGCTGAGGAGGAGAAGGAAGGGAGAAGGCAACCCATCTGTCCTTTTCTGTATGGGCCGGGCCGTCCATGAACAACTCATCCAACTGCGATACTAGTAAATGCAATCCCAATTCCACATTCACCAACAGTCCCACACCTTACCTTCCCTCTGTCACTGACCATCACAGTATCTTCTTGGCCACAATGCAAAAATAAAGTCAACACAAAATAAACATTCCAAACCAAATTTATAAATCAAATCGTGACATCGTGCTTACAAACGTTAACTAATCAGCCTTGTGCATTTCCTTGGTGTCCGTTTTCCGTGTGCCATTGCCTGTCCTCATGCTCCTACGCAGTGCTACCCCAGTGGCTGCAGCATGGCTGGTGGAAGGCTGCTGACTCTCAGTGGGGGAGACTGCAGAAGGCCTTGAAGGGCCACCTCAAGCAGCTCTCGGCCTAGAAGACCCGGCTTCGGACTACACCATCTCGGCCTGGGCTGGCTGGCTGACAGACAACAGCAAGGACACTGGCAGAGTGGGAGGATGAATGAAACATAGGAACATAGAAAATAGGTGCAGGAGTAGGCCTATCGGCCTTTCGAGCCTGCACCGCCATTCAGTGCTGTCATCCTGAGAGAGGACAGTAGGTTCGAGCTCCACAGAGCCACTGCCACTCCCCCGGGGCGGCGCCTCAACAACCCTAGTAATCTGTGACAAGCCCCTTTGAACACTGGTATCCTCAGCAATGATGGCAGCATGCTGAGTTTGCCTGACAGAATTCTGAGCTTCCACTGCAGCAACCAGACTTTGGGTGGCTTCTTCTTGTGTTGCAATGGAAGCTGAGACATCGGCCATCAGATGCTGCATCATGGTAAGCCTGTAAGTATGCTAATGGAGTTGGTCACCATTTCCACGCTGGAAAGGATGAACTCCCAAGCGCTGTGCACAGCCCTATGCAAAGCTAGTGCTAGACTTCTCCATGCTCCTTGACATTGCATGCAGGCTTTCTTGCAGGCCTGCCAATGCACCAAGCATTTCATTGTGCATACCCATCAGCCTTCTTCTGCAACCCACCCCTTCAAAGTGCTCACCTGAGTTGTCTGCAGCAGAACTCACGTGGGACCTCATCCTCCAGCGAGCTTGCACCTGTGCTATCCTTGTCCTCTGCCCTGCAGACCACTTGCACCCGGTGTCTCACCATGTGCAGATCCCGCCTCTCAGCTACCCTCTAAATTACATGGTTGACAGTGTGTGCAAACAGTGAGATGTGGGTGTGAAGTTTGCAACGGTGCGAGGTGTGTGAGGGTGAAGTGAGGCTACGAATGTGAGGTATGAGTCATGATTGGTAGAGATTGTTGGTAGGTGAGTGATGGGGGTGTGGTGCATTGAGCAGTGTGCGAGGCTAGTGGTGCAATTGGTGGGATATGGCATTTGAAGATGAATTCACTGACCTGGACCACTCGTGTGAGGTCATTGAACTTCTTGCGGCACTACATTCATCTCCTCGGGGCTTGACTCATGGCATTGACCCCCATTGCTATCTGCTCCCACTGCCTTTGCAGAATTTGTCTGGAGGGCCTCCTAGCCCCTGGAGATAGAGGACCTCTCTCCTCCTCTTCACCAAGGCCTCCAGTGCAATGTCAGACAAACATGGAGCATGCTCTCTCCCCTGTTGCGCCTAAATTCACTCTTCTTCCTGCTTTGACTCTCTTCCACAAACACTTCCAAAACCTGCTCCAGCCGGAGTGTACCTGCCCTTTAAGAAGTGCAGGCTGGCTTTATGTAGTGCAGGCTAGCTTTAAGTGGTGCGAGCTTCGCACAAACGTGGGCCCCTGCTGAGGCATGCAGCCACTCAACAGCACGTTTAGCGCATGTCGCCATTGTGCAAATTAGCAGGCAGCACGAAGTTGGCATGATGCCTGCATTGGAAGCAGCGGGCGTGGGTTAATCGGGCATCGCGATCCCCACACCTTTTTTCGGGGGCTATAGAATTTTGGCCCTTTTATGTCACATTACATAAACAGGAGACATTTGTGTTTGTTTGCCAGCAGTTCCAGAAGGGCTTAAAGACGTGATTCCAATAGAACAAAATGTTTCATTAGCTTAACACAAAACTTTAAACACTGGAAACTAAATCCTGCAGTGGATTATTTTAATAAATACTGCAGAAAGGCAAGAAAATTCATTTCTTGAAACCTACTACATCATTTATGTACTATTAACTGAACTGGCCAAGCAAGTCCTATAAAGCATTTTCTCATTGTAATGTATCTGAACATAATGGCCTGTGCAAGATGAAAGTGTAGCTAGTCAATAATTTTCTGAATGTCCTTATAAGACACTATTCTGTCATTTGAGTACGAAGAAAATTATTGGGTCTGTGCAGCTAATTTCCTGCTCAATCTCTTCCATGTTTTAAATTGCAGTGGCGTGTATGTAATGCCCGTCATGGAACAGCAAGTCCTATCGGAACTCAGCGGGAGTGCGGTCATATTTCACCTTCTTGGTTACAAAATAATGATTAAAGAACACACCCACAGTTTTACTTCATCGAATTAATTGGCCTCTAGAATTAAATGAGGCATTATTGTACTCCCAGGGAAAGTGTAATACCACAGTTTACAACTGAGTAATCAACAAGGTATATTGAGCCGTATCGTGCAATTATGTCATACACTGAACAAGGGACAGTCTTAGTTCTGTTTATTAGCTAATGTGCATTACTTGATGTTTTACAGAAATTCATTTCCCCTGTAATCTTTGCTGACTGCCTTTAGAGCAAAGCCTTTCTTCAGCTGTTTATGGAGACTGCACTGATTGTCTAAGTCTAAGAAGCAATTAAAAAAATTAGTTCTTTAGTCTTTACTTTTTATTCGTTCTTTTCCCCCGCAATTTTTTCCCCCCCTTTCTCTTCCCAAAAGCACTGATTCATGCTTGGATACATCTCCAGTGCCCCCCTCCCCCAACCCCACTACCTTGCCGAAGTGCAATTCGTCATGTGCTCATGTCAGTTGGCTATTTGATTGTAGGGTACACCATTGACAAGCCCATCCTTCCTTTATCTCATGTCACTTACATGCACTTTCCAGTGATGAGGACCAGGAACCCGAGCTGATTTCCTTTTGTTTTCACAAGCCCGGAGACACCGAGGCTAATTGTAGCACCCTAGTCCATGGCTGAGGTCAGCAGTCAGCTAGCTCAGTACTAACCATCGATCAAGTGTGGGACCTTGCTGGTCAGTGCCACACTGCATCCACCCACACACCTATTAGGAGGTGGCCACCTCTCTTGTTTTGTTTTTCTTTCTGCTTTCACATTTCATTTTCCCTCTCCATTTGATACAGTACGAGTAGTTAATTGCACAATGCAGCTGAAGTATATGCAGAATAATCTATGGCTAGGAGTTTCACTGGGGTTCCTGCCGCTCTGCCCCGGCGCAGAAACTCCTGCCTCACAGATGTTACCGCCCCCAAACCGGGCGCTATGCAATTTCCCGGCCAAAATCCCCCATCAAAACCACGTTGCCTTTGCTAAATGCTTGTCTAATCTCTGCAGTTATACAATCTAACACTTCACAACTTCTATCAGGGGGCCTATGCACAGCTCCCATTACAGTCTTAAATCTTTCGTATTTCCTAATTCTACCCATAAAGTCTCCAGTGCCTGCTTACCTCTCGTTATATCATCATTGAAGTGATTTCATCCTTAATTAAGGCTACACCTCCTCCTCTACCATTTTCCCTCTCTGTCCCGTAGACCTTATAACCGGGAATATTTAGTTCCCAGTACTGACCATCTTGCAGCCATGTCTCAGTAATGACTACCATGTCATACCCTCCAAGGTGAATTTGTGCCTGCAATTCATTAAATTTATTCCTTATACTTTGTGTGTTTGTATAAAGAACACTTATTTGGCCCACACGCCCTAACCTGTCCTTCAGCTCTAATATTTTACTCACATGTTTCTTATTTCTCTCTCCTGGTCTAATCACTTAAAATCTTTTGGTTTTCCATGTACTTGTAGTGCCTAAAGCACAATTTCTGACTGTTGCTGTACTCCCTTCTCTTTCCTTTATTTTTGAACTATTATTTATACTACATCTTCCACTGAATCCCTGCCCCCCCCCCCCGCCTTTTACTAGTTTAAAGTCCTGTGACCGCCCTATTTATCCTTTCCGTTAGGTCCCTGGTCCCAGACTGGTTCAGGTGGAGCCCGTCTCAATGGACAGTTTCTTCCTGTCCCAATACTAGTGCCAGTGCCCCTTAAAATGGAACCCCTCCTTCCTGCACCACTCCTTCAGCCACATGTTCTCCTCCCTAATCTGCTTATCCCTACGCCAATTTGCACGTGGATCAGGTAATAACCTCAAGATTATAACCCTTGAGGTCATGTTCTTTAATTTAGCTCAGAGTTGCTGGTACTCCCCAAACAGGACCTCTTGCCTACTCTTCCCTGTGTTGGTCCCAACATGGGGCACAACGCCTGTATCCTCAAATACATCTCAAAAACGCACGATTGGATGTTTTTGACGGTGTCGGATAAGGGAAGAATATTGGCCGGGTCACCAGGAGAACTCCCGATTCTCCTTTGAATCACGCCATGGGATCTTTCTCATGCACCTGAGCAAGCAGCGGGTACGGTAGCATAGTGGTTACGTTACTGGACTAGTAACCCAGAGGCCTGGACTAATAATCCGGAGACGCAAGTTCAAAACCCACCACGGCAGCTGGATTTGGGAGTACTGCAAATTCAGTTAATTAAATAAATCTGGAATTTAAAAACAGTAATGATGACGATGAAGCTACTGGATTGTTGTTAAAAACCCAACTGGTTCACTAATGTTGTTTCGGGAAGGAAACCTGCCATCCTTACCCAGTATCGTCATCATAGGCAGTCCCTCAGAATTGAGGAAGACTGGCTTCCACTCCTGAAGTGAGTTCTTTGGTTGCTGAACAGTCCAATACGAGAGCCACAGACTCTGTCTCAGGTGGGACTGGTTTGCTGCGCGCTCTTTCCGCTGCCTGCGCTTGATTTCTGAACGCTCTCGGCATTGAGTCTCGAAGTGCTCAGCGCCCTCATGGATGCACTTTCTCCACTTAGGGCGGTCTTTGACCAGGGACTCCCAAATTCAGTGGGGACGTCGCACTTTAACAGGGAGGCTTTGAGGGTGTCCTTATAATGTTTCCTCTGCCCACCTTTAGCTCGTTTGCCGTGAAGGAGCTCCGCATAAAGCACTTGCTTTGGGAGTCTCGTGTCTGGCATGTGAACTATGTGGCCTGCCCAGCAGAGCTGATCAAGTGTGGTCAGTGCTTCAATACTGGGGATGTTACCCTGGACGAGGATGCTGATGTTGGTGCGCCTGTCCTCCCAGGGAATTTGTAGGATCTTGCGGAGACATCGTTGGTGATAAATCTCCAGCGACTTGAGGTGTCTACTGTACATGGTCCATGCCTCTGAGCCATACAGGAGGGCGGGTGTTACTACAGCCCTGTAGACCATGAGCTTGGTGGTAGATTTGAGGGCCTGGTCTTCGGACACTCTTTTCCTCAGGCGGCCGAAGGCTGCACTGGCGCACTGGAGGCGGTGTTGAATCTCCGCATCAATGTCTGCCTTTGTTGATGAGAGGCTCCCGAGGTATGGGAAATAGTTCACGTTGTCCACGGTCGCGCCGTGGATCTTGATGACTGGAGGGGCAGTGCTGTGCGGCGAGGACAGGCTGGTAGAGGACCTTTGCCTTACCGATGTTTAGCGTAAGGCCCATGCTTTCATTTGCCTCAGTAAATACGTCCACTATATCCTAGAATTCAGCCTCAGAATGTGCGCAGACGCAGGCGTCGTCCGTGTACTGTAGTTCAACGACAGAGGTTGGGGTGATCTTGACCCTGGCCTGGAGGTGACGAAGTTTAAACAGCTTCCCACTGGTTCTGTAGTTTAGTTCCATTCCAGCGGGGAACTTGTTGACCGTGAGGTAGAGCATGGCAGCGAGGAAGATTGAGAAGAGGGTTTGATTGATGACGCAGCCCTGTTTGACCCTGGTCCGGACGTGGATTGGGTCTGTAATGGATCCGTTGGTAAAGATCACGGCCTGCATGTCATCATGGAGCAGGCGAAGGATGTTGACAAACTTTTGGGGGCATCCGAAACGGAGGAGGACGCTCCATAGACCCTTGCAGTTGACAGTGTCAAAGGCCTTTGTAAGGTCGAAAAAGGTCATGTATAAGGGCTGGCGCTGCTCCCTGCATTTTTCCTGCAGCTGTCGCGCTGCAAAGATCATGTCTGTTGTGCCCCGTAGGGGAGCTCCTCGGCCACAGGGAGAAGACGGTTGAGGAGGACTCTCGCGACAACCTTCCCAGTGGATGATAGCAGGGAGATTTCCCTGTAATTGCCGCAGTCGGACTTGTCCCCCTTTTTTAAAGATGGTCACGATCACTGCATCTCAGAGATCTCCCGGCATGCTCTCCTCCCTCCAGATGAGAGAGATGAGATCATGTATCCGCGCCAACAGCGCCTCTTCGCCATACTTTAGCGTCTCAGCAGAGATTCCATCCGCTCCCATAGCTTTGTTGTTCTTGAGCTGTCTAATGGCTTTTCCTCCCTCATGCAATGTTGAGGTTTCACTGAGGTGGTGGCGAGTCGCATGCTGTGGGATGGAATTGAGAACACGAGAGTCAAAGGCAGAGTCTCGGTTGAGGAGATCTTCGAAGTATTCCTTCCAGCGGGCCCTAACTGCTTTGGTGTCCTTGATGAGTGTTTCCCCGTTTTTGACAAGCAGTGGGGTGGGGCCTTGGGAATTTGGACCATAGATGGCCTTGACTGCGATGAAGAATTCTCGCACATCATGGCTGTCGGCCAGTTGTTGTATCTCCCGTGCTTTCTCCATCCACCACCTGTTCTTTAGGTCCTGGGTTTTTTGTTGGACCTCAGCCTTGAGCAGTCTGTAATGTTGCTTTGCAACTCCCGAGTTGGGTTGTTGCTTGAGGCTTGCGATCTATTAGTTCTTGGATCTCCTGATCATTTTCATCAAACCAGTCCTGGTGTTTTCTGGTTGAGTGACCAAGTGTCTCTTCACAGGTACTGGTTATAGTGGCCTGGAGATGCAGACCAAGTACTGTGGGCATTCAGTATCTCAGGGTCAGCAAGGCACACCAGGTTAGCTGTGAGGCGCTGACTGTATAGGGTTAGATTAGCTGGGTCTTTAAGTGCCCCTGGCATTGACTTTTTTGCGGCACTGCTTCTGCTGTCCCCTCCGCTTTGGGGCTATGTTAATGTTGATGGATCAGATTAGGTGGTAGTCCGTCCAGCAGTCGTCAGCTCCTTTCATGGCGCGGGTGATGCGCACATCCTTGCGATCCCTGGCCTATATGTGACTCTAGACCCACAGCAATGTTAGTTGACTCTTAATTGCCCTCTGAAATGGCCCAACAAGCCACTCAGTTGTACCAAACCATTACGACAAAGTCAGCACTGTGAGAGTATCTTCACCACAAGGACTATAGCGGTTCAATAAGGGGGCTCACCCCCACTTCTTGAGGGGCAATTAGGGATGGGAAATAAATGCTGGCCTTGCCAGTGATGCCCATATCCTGTGAACGAATAAGTTTTAAAAAGCTGCCATGGTCTTAGTTCAACTTTTCATCTGAAAGGCAGCCCTCAGCCCTACATTGAAATGTCAGACTAAATTGTACGGCTGAAATTGTATTTCTATCCACCAGATGCAGTGGGGATGGAAAACTAGGGGCAGAGATCTTGCATCAAATTTATATTTGAAATGCACTGCCACAGGTTTTCTGCTGAGACTGTTGGAGGTGAGTGCTGCACTTTTGGAGGTTTCGTCTTTTGGATGAGACGTTAAACCAGGGGTCCATCAGTCCCTCATAAAAGACCACATGGCATTATTTCAAAGAAGAGATGGGGAGTTCGTCCAGTGTCCTGGCCAATATTTATCCCTCACCAAACATTAGTAAAGCAGATTATCTGGTCAGTACCTCATTGCTATTGGTGGGAGCTTGCTATGTGCAAATTGGCTGTCGCGTTTCTTACATTACAACAGTGACTACACTTCAAAAAGTACTTAATTGGCTGTAAAGAGTTTTGGGACGTCCTGTGGTCATGAAAGGTGCTATAGAAATGTACGGTCTCCTGCAGTAGTGAATAGATTGATGAAGTGCTGATTATATCCTGAGCCCTTGCACAGTTATGCAACCAGCCACTGTGCTTCCCAAAACAAGAGCGCAGAAATATGCAGCACGGAAGTGGGTACTGGGGAGTTTGCCATGGTTGCACTCTCCACCAGTGACAGCAGTATGAGGTTAGCAGGCAAGATGAGTGATGTGTCATCCATGAATATGGAGTGCCTTGTGTTCAGGTTACAGCGAGCAAAGGAATTTGGACAGAAAAGAAAGCATCCCATGAAAGTATACAATAGGTATGTGTGTGGTGTGTGTGTGTTGCAGATCTGCCATTGCAGGACATTGTTCAGAGATAAGAACAGTCTATTTATTACCTGTACCTTGGCAAACCTCTTTGATGTGTTGAATTTCTTCCTCATCTGGGAGGAAGAGCTCTTTGTTGCAGAACCCCACATTCACCTGCTCTGCCTCCTCCCCCAGGGCCGCCCTAATTGCTGCTTTCTGATGAGGTGTTCCTCACAGCAAAAATTGGCACCACTCCTTACCATCACCTCTGTCGGGTGAAAGGGAGTTGCTCCACTCTCCCCCTGGGAACTGACAGATTCCTGGCTCATCTCACACATTGCTCAGCAGAAGAAACACAATGAAGCCATTTCCAGTGAACAGGAAGCACAGGTGCTGCTTTAAGAAGCCAGACCTGAAGGTTTGAGCTTTTTCCCAGAACTCCCACCATTGTTCTGTGGCTGGAACAATTCCGGGAGCGTACCGGTACTGTGGGTACCAGGAGACCTGGGAAAACTCGGAGAGCTCTCCGTGCCAGGGAACAAAGACTTCCCTGGGGAAAGAAACACGCAGCGATGCAGTGTCCTCCAGTAGAACTTCAGACTCTGTGTGCTCAAGTCTTTACTGGGTCTTGAAGCCAAAAACTTCTGACACATTTACACCACTGAAAAGAAGAAATACTTAATTATGTGTCTCAAAGTGCTTCACACAATGAATTACTTTTAGACTGTATTAACCGATGTGGACAATTACCTAATTTTCCTTGATCTAAAAATTATTTTTTAAATGAATAAAGCCAAACTTTAACATTACTAGTACAACAGCAAAGTTTAGAGAAGCAATACTTCAGAGTTAGACTATTATGTTTGAGAACCAAATCGACCATTAGTTCAGTCACTCAGGAACACAAGGGTATGTTCATTTCTGATCCCTCCAGTTTAGATCCACACTGTAGCCTAGTAGTTACTGCTGGTGATATTCGCAGATGAATACTTAGCACATTCATATGATATTTCTAACCCCGTTAGTTTAGCAAATGTTTTAACCCATTTAAAATGAACAGGTTACAGCCGGTATTACAATAGCAGAGGGAAGACTGTCATGGAAATGTGAAAAATGTCCATCCATTAATTTTGGCAACAGTCATTTCTAACGTTGTGTTCTATCAAGATCCTATTCAAACTGATAAAAGCTGGCAATCACATTGTGTTCCATATCATTAAAAAAAAACCCTCTGATGCCATTTCAAGTCACTTATTGTTAATTCCAAGGCATTCTGATGATTGTATTTCTGCAATGAGTATAACACAAACTCGAGTTTTTAATTCAACCTGAAACAACAAAACCAGTTTTGCCCCAACCCCAACTGAACAGATTGAACTCTGGCTACTTGGGGTGTTTGGGAATATTTGTTCTCTGTGCAAACAGCTGAATTTTTTGGCGGGAAAAAAAACCTGAACTAAAAGCTCAATATCTTCATTACTAGTTATTTATTAGTTATAAAGGATAAACACGGTCTACAGTGGGCCATGTCACAATGACATTTGACATTCCAAGTGATGTTGTTGCAATATTGACTATAATAAGCTTCCCGGGGTGGGGGGGGTTGGAGTTGGGGGGGGGGGGTTGGAGGGGGAGGGGAGTAGGGAGGGAAACAGCAGCTTCTGTGTTAACAGCAGTTAATAGGAAAATGTTAATATGTAAAATTATCAGTAAGCACATCAGAAACATAAATTGATTGCAGATACAAATGATTATTTCAGAAATTGATCTTTATTTTTCCAAGGCCAGATAATGGCCCTGACTTTGCAGTCAGAAGCTTCCCGCGGGGAAATGCCTCCAATCTGCAAATAAAATGCCCATGTACTGGTAGTCTGGGAGGTACAGAGATTAACGGCCCTGGGCCTCTCTGGGTACCCGTGGGTGGAGGCCCATGTATCTCAGGGGCACAGGCAGTTCGCAAGCACCCCTGGGATCATGTGGGCCGGCCCAACGAATGAAAGGAGGGGATTCCCATTCATGCTTAGGGGGGATTCCATATGTACAATATCCCCATAATCATGAATGGGAATACATCCAAAAATACATCTACACATTAAATAAATGTTTTAAAATTACATATTTAAAATGAATTAAAATGGCATTTAATTAAATATTTAAAACAAAAGTTAAATATTTTGAAAAATAAATTTTCATGTTTTAAAGGGGCCAAAAATAAACTTACCTTATTTCACAGGTTTGTAAATGTGTAAATTATTGGTCAAATTTAATTTTTCGTTTTTTCAAAACTCTTACGACAGCTTTGACCAGGCGTAAAAATTTCAGGGGCATTCGCTGGGCAGAAGTTGGACAAATAGCGGAGGCCCTTTCCCCAGGGATTCATGCGATCGGTCAAGAGAATTCTTGGCAGTTCGCAAGTTCTGGTGCCCTGGGCTGTCCACGAATACCACGCAACCGAACTCAGCACTGCACTGAGAAAAGGAAAGAGAGAAAGCTGTCTGTGACACCTATTTGTCGAATCTCTCTCAGTTCTGTGCTCCCAACATTGCACACAATCCAATACATATGCCTGAATGTCCAGTAAAGTGAGCCATGCAGCCCAGAAATAATTGGCTTCAGCACTCTGGGTTAATGTTCTAATTGATAGGGATAGTTCTCGATTTACATCTGCATCCCTTGTGATCAAGACACACAATGGCTGAATTAACGCAAAGTTGGCATTTGTCAAAATTATTTTTTAAAAAATAGAAAATTCCAGGGAACATTTAACATTTTTGCACCAAATGTACCGGGGAAGAGGAAAATCAGAAACTTTCTTGTTGTATGGCAACAGATTTCTGATCAATGTCAAACCTGCTGTATACCTGGCAAGACATGATGACAAGAAAGGAACACAGTGTTCCCCCTCTCTTATTGTAAAAACACACTAAGGGTAAGCTAACATCAACGCACAGCAACTTCAATTTTTTTTCATTGTGAATGTCTTGAATGAATAGACAAGATAAGAACCACACGTGGATTTTAGGCTGACTATTGCAGTACATGGTAGTGCTGGACAGTCATGACTGCATGGCCAGCCTAACCAAATCTACTTAGCTTTTCTCTTTGTTAATATGGTAACTCTTACTCAAGCCAACATTTATCTTTTAGTAATGTCTTAATTGCGATATTACTATGTCCATCTTTAGGATCAAGTTCAGTGATTTTTTTTTCGATATGCTGTTTCCTGTTTTTTATTTATTTCTGTACATCTATTTTATTCGTTCCTGTGCCACTTCTCACTGGAGCATTTATTGACTCGATTATCACACAGAAACACTTTCCAGGATAGAATGTAACACACTAAGCCTTAATATTGACCTTAAAATCTGGTTCCATGTGGCATGAAAATATTCAATTGTACATCCCTGTCTGGAGTAAAAATAAAACGGGGAAGGTGGCTAAACCGTGGCTAACAAGGGAAATTAGGGATAGTGTTAAATCCAAGGAAGAGGCTTATAAATTGGCCAGAAAAAGCAGCAAACCTGAGGACTGGGAGAAATTTAGAATTCAGCAGAGGAGGACAAAGGGTTTAATTAGGAGGGGGAAAATAAGAGTATGAGAGTAAGCTTGCAGGGAACATAAAAACTGACTGCAAAAGCTTCTATAGATATGTGAAGAGAAAAAGATTAGTGAAGACCAACGTAGGTCCTTTGCAGTCAGAATCAGGTGAATTTATTTATAATGGAGAACAAATAAATGACAGAACAATTGAACAAATACTTTGGCTCTGTCTTCACTAAGGAAGACACAAATAACCTTACGGAAATACTAGAGGTTCGAGGGTCTAGCGAAAAGGAAGAACTGAAGGAAATCCTTATTATTCAGGAAATTGTATTAGGGAAATTGATGGGATTGAAGACTAATAAATCCCCAGGGCCTGATAGGCTGCATCACAGAGTACTTAAGGAAGTGGCCCTAGAAATAGTGGATACATTGGTGATCATTTTCCAACATTCTATTGAATCTGGATCAGTTCCGGAGGGTAGCTAATGTAACACCACTTTTTTAAAAAGGAGGGAGAGAGAAAACAGGTAATTATAGACCGGTTAGCCTGACATCGGTGGTGGGGAAAATGTTGGAATCAATTATTAAAGGTGAAATAGCAACGCATTTGGAAAGCAATGACAGGATCGGTCCTAGTCAGCATGGATTTATGAAAAGGAAATCATACTTGATAAATCTCCTCGAATATTTTGAGGATGCAACTAGCAGAGTGGACAAGGGAGAATCAGTGAGTGTGGTGTATTTGGACTTTCAAAAGGCTTTTGACAAGGTCCCACACAAGAGATTAGTGTGCAAAAATTAAAGCATATGATATTGGGGGTAATGTACTGACGTGGATAGAGAACTGGTTGGCAGACAGGAAGCAGAGAGTCAGGATAAACGGGTCCTTTTCAGAATGGCAGGCAGTGACCAGTGGGGTGCTGCAGGGTTCATTGCTGGGACCCCAGCTATTTACAATATACATCAATGATTTAGATGAAGGAATTGAATGTAATATCTCCAAGTTTGCAGATGACACTAAGCTGGGTGGTGGTGTGAGCTGTGAGGAGGATGCTAAGTGGCTGCAGGGTGACTTGGACAGGTTAGATGAGCGGGCAAATGCATGGCAGATGCAGTATAATGTGGATAAATGTGAGGTTATCCACTTTGGTGGCAAAAACAAGAAGACAGAATATTATCTGAATGGTGACAGATTAGGAAAAGGGGAGGTGCAACGAGACCTGGGTGTCATGGTACATCAGTCATTGAAGTTTTTCATGCAGGTACAGCAGGCGGTGAAGAAGGCAAATGGCATGTTGGCCTTCACAGCTAGGGGATTTGAGTATAGGAGCAGGGAGGTTTTACTGCAGTTGTACAGAGCCTTGGCGAGGCCTCAGCTGGAATATTGTGTTCAGTTTTGGTCTCCTAATCTGAGGAAGGACGTTCTTGCTATTGAGGGAGTACAGCGAAGGTTCACCAGATTGATTCCCGGGATAGCAGGACTGACATATGAAGAGAGACTGGATCAACTGGACTTGTATCCATTGGAGTTTAGAAGAATGAGAGGGGATCTCATAGAAACATATAAACTTCTGACAGGATTGGACAGGTTAGAGGCAGGAAGAATGTTCCCGCTGCTGGGGAGTTCCAGAACCAGGGGTCACAGTCTTAAGAATAAGGGGTAAGCCATTTTGGACCGAGATGAGGAGAAACTTCTTCACTCAGCAAGTGGTTAACCTGTGGAATTCTCTACCGCAGAAAGTTGTTGAGGCCAGTTCGCTAGATATATTCAAGAGGGAGTTAGATATGGCCCTTACGGCCAAACGGGATCAAGGGGTATGGAGAGAAAGCAGGAAAGGGGTACTGAGGTTGAATGATCAGCCATGATCTTATTGAATGGCGGTGCAGACTCGAAGGGCCGAATGGCCTCCTCCTGCACTTAATTTCTATGTTTCTATGTTGCACCTGTTTTCAGATGGTGACCACTTATTGAGCTGGATATTAAAGGTTTGATTTTTGCAGTAAAACTGCAGTCCAACAAGTTGACTTTCCCAGATATGTTTGATTAATTCCATGAGCTAGTCTTTTAAAAGCTAAAAACTATAAGAAATAAAATGAGAGAATTAGTGGCTCAAATGCAGCTTAGAGCATGTGACATGGTGACCATTACTGAGACCTGGCTACAAACTGGTCATGATTGGGAGTTAAATATTCCAGGTTTTACGGTCATTAGAAAGGATAGTGAAACTAGAAGAGGAGGAGAGGCAGCTTTATTAATTAAATATACTATTACAGTATTAGTAAGAGAGTATATAGGCAAGGGAAAACAAGCAGCAGAGACTGTATGGTTAGAATTGAGTACAAGAGGACTTACAACTGTAATTAGAGTTGGCTTTTGATAGCAGCAATGTAGTAGCAGAATGTATTACTTCAGAGATTAGAGGCTTGTAGCAAGAGCAAAGTTGTTTTATTGGGAGACTAATTTTCATATAGATTGGGAAGAGCAGAGTGGCTCAAGTCAGAAAGGTAGAGAATTTCTTGAGTGCATTCCAGATAGTTTTCCGGGGCAATACGTTCATGGACGGACAAGAGGGTCGGCCATAATTGATTTTGCGATGAGTACTGAGCCAGACTTAGCTAATAGTCTAACAATAAGGGAACATTTATTTATCGAAAAGCAAAATCTTCAAATCTTTAATTTTTTGAACCTATTTTCCTGTAAGTTATGAATTGCATCTGTCACAATCACCCTGCAAGCATTACGTTTCTTTTATCACTTTTCAAAATATGGAAGCATTATATTATAATAATTTTATAAAGAAAAATCTGTTCAAATGTTATTTCTAACCCTTTCAATTATTAAAATCTGCATTGTTGAAGTTGTTAACAATTTAAGCGTACATACTATGGCCCCAAGTTTCCACACGATAAAAAATGGGCGCCCCTCCGAGCTGGGCGCCCTGCAGCTCCATGTCTGCTTGGCGCGGCGCCCAGGGGGGCGGAGCCTACCACTCGCCGCTGATTTTGTAAGTAGGAGGGGGCGGGTACCATTTAAATTAGTTTTTTACCTGCCGGCAACCCTGCGCGTGCGCGTTGGAGCGTTCGCGCACGCGCAGTGTGAAGGAAACATTGGCACTCGGCCATTTTTGTAGTTCTTTGTAGCTGTTTAATTTTTGAACATTTTTTAATAAAAGCACATTGCCATCAGCACATCAGCACTGGGGCTTCCTGCAGCAGTGAGAAGGCTGCAGGAAGCCTCAGAAAGTTGAGGCAGTCGTTTCCCGACGGCCCCCCCCCCCCCCGCTGCCGTCGGGAATGGCTGCTCAACTTGTGAGGCTTCCTGCAGCCTTCTCACTGTCTCCTTCCCCCCCCCCCCCCCGCCCGCCGTCTGGAATGGCTTCCTCCTCCCCCCTCTGCGGGAACGAACGGCTGCCTCCTTCCCCCCCCCCCCGCGGGAATGAACGGTTGCCTCCTCCCCCCCCCCCCCGGGAACAAACGGCTGCCTCCTTCCCCCCCCCCCCCCCCGCGGGAACGAACGGCTGCCTCCTTCCCCCCCCCCCCCCACGGGAATGAATGGCTGCCTCCTTCCCCCCCCCCCCCCCCCCCGCGGGAACGAACGGCTGCCTCCTTCCCCCCCCCCCCCCCCCCCCCCCGCGGGAATGAATGGCTGCCTCCTTCCCCCCCCCCCCCCCCCCCCGCGGGAACGAACGGCTGCCTCCTTCCCCCCCCCCCCCCCCCCCCCCCGCGGGAATGAATGGCTGCCTCCTTCCCCCCCCCCCCCCCCCCCCCCCCCGCGGGAACGAACGGCTGCCTCCTTCCCCCCCCCCCCCCCCCCCCCCCCGCGGGAACGAACGGCTGCCTCCTTCCCCCCCCCCCCCCCCCCCCCCCGCGGGAATGAATGGCTGCCTCCTTCCCCCCCCCCCCCCCCCCCCCCCCGCGGGAACGAACGGCTGCCTCCTTCCCCCCCCCCCCCCCCCCCCCCCGCGGGAACGAACGGCTGCCTCCTTCCCCCCCCCCCCCCCCCCCCCCGCGGGAATGAATGGCTGCCTCCTTCCCCCCCCCCCCCCCCCCCCCGCGGGAACGAACGGCTGCCTCCTTCCCCCCCCCCCCCCCCCCCCCCGCGGGAATGAATGGCTGCCTCCTTTCCCCCCCCCCCCCCCCCCCGCGGGAACGAACGGCTGCCTCCTTCCCCCCCCCCCCCACGGGAATGAATGGCTGCCTCCTTCCCCCCCCCCCCCCGCGGGAATGAATGGCTGCCTCCTTCCCCCCCCCCCCCCGCGGGAATGAATGGCTGCCTCCTTCCCCCCCCCCCCCCCCCCCCCCCGCGGGAACGAACGGCTGCCTCAACTTGTGAGGCTTCCTGCAGAATTCTCCCTGGCTGAAGCACTTTCACACAGCTAGGAAGATGGTTTATTTAATCTTTTCTTTGCTTATAAATGTTTATTCAGGTTGGATTTATTTGTATAATATTTGTATAAGTATAAATAAGGATTTATTATAGAATGTAATGACTTCCCTTCCCCCCTCTCCCCCCCACCCACCTCATTCTGGACGCCTAATTTGTAACCTGCGCCTGATTTTTTAATGTGTAGACAAGGTTTTTTCAGTTCCACAAAAATCTTCACTTGCTCCATTCTAAGTTAGTTTGGAGTACGTTTTCACTGTGGAAACTTTGAAATCAGGCGTCAGTGGCTGGACACGCCCCCTTTTGAAGAAAAAATTCTGTTCCAAAGTGAAACTGTTCTAACTGACTAGAACTGCAGAAAAAAAAATGTGGAGAATTGCGATTTCTAAGATAGTCCGTTCTCCACCAGTTGCTCCTAAAAATCAGGCGCAAATCATGTGGAAACTTGGGCCCAATAGTCTATGTACACAGGATAGTCCATTGTGTGTGGATGGATAGAACTAAGTGCATCCAATAAGTAAATACAGAATTGTATGCAATGTTAGTTTAGTATATATATACACACACATGGAGATAATAATTCAGTATATTATATTTGAAATAAAGTATGCTCTGCTGAGGGTTATGCTTGGGTTGAGTGTTCATATCCCAATTCAACTGTGTTGACAGTCTCTCCTAAATTACTGAGGTTGTGCTGCAATGTCGGAGATGCCGTCTTTCGGATGAGACGTTAAACCGAGGCCCCATCTGCTCTCTCAAGTGGACGTAAGCGATCCCATTGCACTATTTCAAAGAAGAGCAGGGGAGTTAACCCCGGTATCTTGTCCAATATTTATCCCTCAATCAACATAACAAAAAAACAGATTATCTGGTCATTATCACATTGCTGTTTGTGGAAGCTTGCTGTGCGCAAATTGGCGACCACGATTCCTACATTACAACAGTGACTACACTCCAAAAGTACTTCATTGGCTGTAGAGCACTTTGAGATGTCCGGTGCTCATAAAAGGTGCTTTATAAATCCAAGTCTTTCTTTCGTTTTACTTTAAAGGTGTTTATGTAAACAGTGTCCATCACTATGCAAATTGTACAAATGTAAAACAGAAGTGTTCAAAAACAGCAGCAATGGCTAACATAGTTTGTTGAAATGAATCTACTGTAGCGACAACAAAATATTGAAAAATACCTTTGAGTTTATGTGACACAAAACCAATAAACTTAGATAATAAATCTCAACTCATTTTACTTCCTAGGCGACTAGATGCCAACCATATATCGGTTGTGCCACCAAAATGTTTCAACGGACTGGTTTCACTTAGACACCTCTGGCTGGATGACAACGCTCTGACAGATATTCCCGTCAAAGCCCTGAGCAGTTTACCTTGCCTACAAGCCATGACCTTGGCCCTGAACAGAATTCCTCATATCCCAGATTATGCATTTGGGAATCTTTCCAGTTTGGTAGTTCTGTAAGTAATTTTGCTATGTTTTCACTGTTGAAGATGCGTAACGAGTGAAGGTATTTCTGTATGGATGTGATAATAGTTTTGAATAAATAAATAATGGCAGCCCTGAGAGTACAGTGAAGTGAAGAAAACATTTGACCCGTCTTGTGGGCAATCTGTACAGCCTGAATAAGAAATAAAAACAGAAAATGCTGGAAATACTCAGCAGGTCAGACAGCATCTGTGGAGAGAGAAACAGAGTTAACGTTTCAGGTCGATGACCCTTTTGTCGCTCAAATGAGAGCAGTTGTTCAGTGCACTTTCGGCTACCGAAATTGTTGTGCTTTCAGAGGTTTTGTCCAACACTACATATGAATCAAAATGGTTTGGATTATTTGCAAAAATTTTAATACGAGGATCTACCTGCTAAAATAAAAATGGATACTGCCATTAACTTCAGCCTCTATTTTTTTCACAGTACACGATAGCTTAAAATACTACTCAAGTAACATTATGGGCTGTTACCCATTGTAAGCACGGGGCAGAAATTACCCCTTTCGATAAGGCCTCTGACCACCAGAAAGCGGCAGTGATAGGACGGCGTGGCATGGCCGCCGACTCTCCGTGGAGCGGCCGCCATTTTAGAAATTGCCCTCGCTCAGGAGCGGAGCGGTGTCCAGGACTATTCCGCTCGTTTTCCCGCCATGGCGTGCACGCATCGACCCCTTTACCGTCAGCTTTTGCTGTCGGTACACTCTGTGTGAGATGGCAGCACGGCCACCTTTAAAGGGTAGGGCGCACAGCCGCAGCCGCCATGTTATTTTTTTTCCGGCCGACTGCCCGGTCAGCCCAACAATTATGCCCCCGGGTTCAGCCGGGCTGCCAACAGGCAGCCTGGCGCCCCACCCCCCCCTCTTGGGTGCCAAGCCGCTGGCCCGGCTGAAACCCTCCCTGGTGGCCCAGTGGGCGCCACTGAAGTGGCTGCAGAGTTCGCAGTGGCTCTCCCCTTTAACTGAAGGGAAGAGACATTGTGATGCGTCAGTGTGAGGTGGCACGTCCGCGTCGCACTGACCTCATCAGCGATGCGCTGACATCATCAGGGCGGCGCTGATGACTGTTCGGGGCAGCAGACCCGCTGCGAGGGCGCTTCCACCCCCGCACTCGACCGGAACACCGCACCACGGAGAAAAACAACCCAGAGTGCTGAATTTCTCCGGTATCTCCGCCCCATGGACTGCGGCAGAGAAAAACTTTAAAAAACGGTAGGTGCACCCTGTTTCGGGCAATTTCTACCCTCATGTGCTTAAAAAACTTCAATTCCTTAGCATTTAGTGAGAAAATGTTCAGGAATAGTTAGGTCCTGTTACTAAAAAGCTTGATTGTAACTAAATAGGAAATGGCATCATCAGGAATGAGCTTTGTGTTTCCCAGTGTAACCTCTTTGCATATTAGGCACATTCAGAAATGGCAACTTTCATCCAAATCTGCAATGCCTCGGACCTCTGAATGCAAAGTTTGAGTACAGTCCGATACATACAAATATTTAAATACATTTTTTCCCATTTATTAGCACAACCTCATGTATTGGAAAGATCCATAAATTATTCCTGAAAAGTTATTCCCATCACTAGCTTTTCATCACTTTAAGGTATTCGCTCATGGATCGTAGGGGTAATTCCATGATCTGAAGTCACTCTCTGAATCAATAGAAATTGAGGCTTCTGGTAACTGTTTTGACTAAATAGTAAGGATTTTGATCTCTTAAACGAATGTTTAAGGGATAGTCTTTCTTACCATTGAACAGTGGAAGACGTGTACCAGCATTTTTCTGCAATGTTATGCCAAGCTGCAGCCAACCCTAACTGCAGCCCTTTCCACCGATGTATTGTGTACAGGTGACAATTTCCAGTATTTTAAGATGCATTATCAATAAGCCTTTGTTGAGTGAGAGTTTGTGCCCTGTGGGGGTTTATTCCTGAACTGATTTATGCTGTAATGTCACAATGCCATGGAATCATGTGAAACAATTGTTGGAGCTTGAATGAGTAATGGTGTCCCTGACATCAACGAGAGTATATCAACTAACGGAGTTGATATTAGTTCCCCATTACATCATGTAGTATCAGAGCTTTAAGTTATGCTGCTGGTCTTAGTCACAAGCTTGAACTCCAATATTTCAAAGTGTGGCATGTTACCTGAAATGTCTAGTATTGCTACAGACACGTGGGCCCTATTCATTTATATTTAATGGTTTTCAGTAAAAATTCCTACCGTTTATAAGGCATTTAGCTTATTGAGTAGTACTAAGTCACTACTGAGAGATCTGCAGCTGTGTTCAGGATGAATATTAAATTTTATGACAACAGGAAGTAAATGGCAGTTATTCCAAGGCAAGTGGCACACTTATTTCACTGAACTTGGTCAAATTGTTTCTGCTACTGATTAAAGGGAAAAAAGCAAGTTTCAATCCATTGATAAGGAGTTCCATGATTTTTTTCTGCTTGCTGACTAGTAGGATCAGTTTTTTTGGAAATATCAAAGTCTGATTGTCTCCAGGAAGATGTAACATACATTTGGCAGGTGATTTACTCAAAAGTCAACGTGTGCTCCTACGCAGACAGTTCCAACGTTGACATTAAAAGTAGGATGAACTGAAATAGCACATTATAGCAGGTCGGTGTAATCCATTGAAAGAATAGCATCTCCCCAAGAGCAGCTGAAAGGGGAAGAGATCATTCTCCCTCAGACAAAAAAACTATATTGGAGGAGTGATTCAAGGCACAGCATCTGCATAATCATGCCGTGGTATGGTATGGTTTTGTGCTTTTATTTACCCCTGAACTCTCCTCTCCTGAAGCTCATGACTCGTTCTGGTATTCAATTCTAAAGGTACCTGCAGCCCTGCAGTCCCTTGTCTATGTGTGTGCGTGTCAGTGTGCTAGTCAACGATGGGCATTTCAGCAAAGTCAGAATGCGGTTCTGATGTAAGGCCATCGACATGAAATGCTAACTTTGTTTCTCTCTCCACAGATGCTGCTTGCCTGGCTGAGAACTTCCAGCATTTTCTGTTTTCATTTCAGATTTCCAGCAATCGCAGTATTTTGTTTTGGCAGATAATCCTGGTGTGGTTTATGTGGTCAGATACAGCACTGCTGAATTCGGAATTACAAATGTCTACTTATGCTCATGACAACATGCTTGATAAGCACATACCTCCTGATGGTTTTATTAACAATTGAGCACAAGGGAATAAAACATCCTGTCCTTTGGATGGGGTTTAAAAGGGGCTGATGATTTTTCTCATCTTCTGATCATCATAGGCAGTCCCTCGGAATCGAGGAAGACTTACTTCCACTCTTAAAATGAGTTCTCAGGTGGCTGAACAATCCAATACGAGAACCACAAACTCTGTCACAGGTGGGGCAGATAGTCGTTGAGGGAAGGTATGGGTGCATTAAAAGGAATCATATTATAAGAAACAAAACTAATCATTATACAGAGTGATATGGTTTATATAGAGTGATGTGGTTTATGTGGTCAGATACAGCACTGCTGAATTCGGAATTACAAATGTCTAGTTATGCTCATGACAACATGCTTGATAAGCACATACCTCCTGATAGAGCGGGCAGGGAAGTTGAGCTGAGGCAGAAGATCAGCCATGATCTTATTGAATGGTGGAGCAGGCTCGAGGGGCCAAAAGGCCTACTCCTGCTCCTGTCTCTTATGCTCTTATATCTCGGCCAGACTCCATCTTAACTGCTGCATTCAGTTTGACCCACTGCACCTCAAGAAATATATATTGGCCTTGGAGGGGGTACAGCACAGATTCTCAAGGGGCATAAACTTAAAATTAAAGCTAGGCCAGTTAGGAGTCGTATCATTATTTCATACAAAGGGTAGTGGGAATCTGGAATTCTCTCCTGCAAAAGGCTGTGGATGCTGAGTCAATTGAAATGTTTAACTCTGGCTTCAATAGATTTTTGTTAGGTATGAGTATCAAGGGATATGGAGAAAATGGAGTTGGGGTAGAGATCAGCCATGATGTAGTTAAATGGCAGAACAGGCTTGAGGGGCTGAATGCCCTACTCCTGTTCCTATGTTTACAACTAAGTAACAGCAGTATGAATCTCCTATAATCTTTGCAATATTTGCAATCAGCAGATAATGAGTTTTATTGAAATATTATTGTGAAAATTGCCACTTTTTCATATCCAAAGGTAAACTCCCTCATTTATCTCCCTGAGTCATGCATCAACTTGGCTGAAAGGTCAAGCATGTGACCCACTCCAAGCTACCCACCCATTAGAAGGTGTGTGACAGCAGCCTTAGAACAAATCTCCCTATGAATTGTGCCCTGCACCTCCTGATGGTGATGGAGACAGCGAGCCTCAGTGTCCCACCATTTCATTGCGTTGTGCATTGGTACTGGCATGGTGGCTGGTGTGCAACGGCCAGTACACGTTAAAAAAAAATCCATGCACAGGCATTTTCCACCCTTCAACATGTAGTTCGGGACCTGGAATATTAGATCCGTCATTGAAACACCTGTGAACTCATCCCTTTTGGCGTGGAAGCAATTCATCCTCGATACAAGGGACCGCCTATGATGATGCATTGTACTACACTGTGCTGTGTAAGAATGCCACGACAGGTACATAAATATTTCACCCCACCTAAGCCTTTGCAGCTAGGTATCAATTCCATTCCCTGTGCAAACACATGACTTTGTCTGTAGATGTTTTAAAGTTCCTAAAATAGCATTCTCCCCAAAGAGCACCTAAAACCCATAGCGTGACAACATTGAAGTACAAAATACATTAGAATTGCATTAAAAAGTCTCTGGATTGGCACAACAAAACTCTGAAGGTATTTTCTAGGTGTTCCAGCCAGCTAGGTCATGGAATGTACAAGGTGGTTCATTTCACTCTGAGCGTGATCCTGAGTTTGGCTAGGCAGAAGGGGAAAGAAAGTATTGAGTAATGGCAATGTAATTTCCCTCAGGGGAAAGAAACCTTGGAGCTGAGCTGAGCAAGTCATTCCAGCCTCTCTCACGCATCACTTAGAGCCTTGTCAGTTAGAGATAGAAAGTCATTTCATTTAAGTGCTAATTTTAACAATTTACCTGTGTGGGATTGCTAGGTGAATGAGTGAACAGCTTCATTAGAATTCCATGTAAGAATTGAACAGGATAGCACTAATAAAGTCATTCAAAATTGCACTTGGAGCTATTACTATCTCAGACAGAGCAGCACTGGTAGATGTTGCTTGCTAGTCAAATAGGTACAAATACAAGTTATTGTACAAGCCCTTTTGTCTAAGGAATATAGTGAAGAAAACCTGGGGAAGGAAGAAAATGCACCTTAAAAATAGAGAACAACTTGAGGGGAGCAGATCCAGAGGCCCTGGGAACTTGGGATTTTAGCTGCATGGAATTACAAACTGGTTGTAAAAATATTCCTTCGGTCTTTTAATCTATCCTAGAATAACAGGTTCAGCTCTATCAAACTGGTGGGTTTACAAACTCTTCCACGAAGTTCTCTTGATGTTAAACTCACAATGTATACAGAAACAATTTAAAAAATCAAAACAAAAAAATGAAGATCAATGAGAAAAGATTAGAGAAGCATAAGGTATAGAGAGAAGATTGAAGACTCCAGCAAGGTATATGAAATATTAAATTGTAAACGTGAATCCAAAATATTGCTTGAAAGTCAGCCAGCTAGGTAGGACTAGAGACCACAAAATTACTTTTCATTAATTTAAATGTAACACAGATATTAAGAATAAAATCTTTACTCAAAGGATGATAAACATTTAGAAGGGAAGGGAAGCTTGTGGCACCAGGAACACTGGAGGTGTTTGAAATGCAGTTGGATGTTTGGCTGAGGGAGTTTGAATAGTAGAAAGATGAGCTTTGATGGTCTATTCTTGACTTTTTCTTAAAATCTTCTTCTAATAGTTAAAATTGATTGCAGATGGTGAGATTCACATTTTAATTTGATGCTGCAATATATGCAAAATATCTCTCATAAAGGCCATTGCAGCTTTCCAATATTAAATCCCTACAGCTGCTCAACCACATTGATTGGTGATTTGCAATAAAAAATAAAATAAATGTAGTCTAGTCCTATAAATAATAAAGGACATCAATTGCAAATGCTGGAACTCTGAAATAAAATCAGAAAATGCTGGACCTACATAGCAGGTCCATTAGGATTTGTAAAGAGGAAAAAAAAGTTAACTTTTTGGGTGTGGACCCTTCATCACAACTGGAAACTGAAAGATAATTGACATTAGCAGTCTAATCCTGGTTTGGAGTGAAAACTCACACCCTTTTGACATCTGATTTAACCTAGGCTGTGAAACAGCAATGCCTGATGTGAATCTTCTGACATGTTTCAAAGGGAATGAAAACTACTCACATATGTCAAGTTGGTAATTTAATACCATAAAGAGTCTGAACAGAATTTGAGCCACTGTGTAAACTTAGGGAGGTCATGTACAAATTGAATCTTCCTGACAAGGAGTGAAGGTTTAACATAAACCTGGCTTCATTTTCAACCTGTGTAACACCAATTTTTAGCATATATACACTGCTGAAGTAACTAACGTTGATATTATAGCTAGCCTTTGTATGACCTGCATGAAATGAGTGTTTGGAATGATTGAAGCACAAGGTCCGTGCGATACAACCAGTGAAAAAGTTTGTGCTGTGTGCATTGTCTTTTCCTGACTGTGCCATTAATGTTACCCTGCAGGCATCTCCATAACAATCGAATCCACTCCCTGGGAAAGAAATGCTTTGATGGTCTCCACAGCCTAGAAACTTTGTAAGTTGACCTCTGATTTGTTTCTTCTTTTTGAATGTTTTCACAGTGTAAAAAAAAAACAAGTTGAAATTCAGAGAAAAGATTCAAAGATCACTGAAGGATCAAAATATTTTTTAAATAAAGTGAAATACAAGCACCAATGTATTTCTAATGATTTTTGTTCTTCCATATGAAAGCATACAACACGTGCCAGCAATGAGAATTCATGAGAACACGGGATATATGTTATTTTATCAGATGCTGTACAATAATCTATTTGTGGTGTTTAATTACTCCCCACTGACAGATAAGCAAACATAAAAAGGTTTGCGAACTATGACAGTACAATTTAATTATTATCGAAGTTCAGTGCTAAATATTTTAGATGTTTGGTCTATTTAGGCAACACATGTACAGCAGAAACTGCCAAACTTTTCACATGTTGGCTTCAACGCTTGTCTCTGAAACCATCGCACAAACATAATTTAAAGCAACTGAAAATTTCTCAGCACCTTCATGAAGCAAAGAGCCTAACAGAACAGTTGATACATTCTACCTTTATAATGCATGGCTTCTACAATATTTTACATGAAAGTTTCATATCATAAGGATATCTCTGGCTATAAACGTGCGAGCCTGTCAATAAAAGTAATTCAATTTTATGTTTGTGGAAACAGAAATCCATAGCAACGTAGAAAGTTACCCAGTGTTGTATTTGCCAATATGGAGTGAAACAAGCCTGTGCATGGAAAATTCATTTTCTTGAACTACTCCTGCAAATGCTGGATATAAATAATGACAACTTATTTCCACTTGCTATTGTTTTAAAAAGTTGTTAGAAAACAAAATCAGCTGGCAGTGTTGCCTTCAACACTGCTGCAAGGAATGATGAGATATGTCGCCTGCTTTGAGTGAACAGCAAAATATAGATAATTGATTGATTCGTTGAAATAACTCTGAAACATTGAAATATAGTTCATTAATATAGCTCAAATATGGCTCAGGAGGCTGTCCATGGGGGAATAGAAATGTGGTGGTGTTAGGGGACTCTATAATTAGCGGGTTAGATGGCATCCTCTGCAGCCAAAAATGACAATCCCGAAGGGTGTGCTGCCTACCCGGTGCCAGGGTAAGGGATATCTCATGGCGGCTGGAGAGGAACTTGGAAAAGGAGAGGATAAATCCAGTTGTCGTGGTCCATGTTGGAATAAACGACATAGATAGGAACAAGGAGGAGGTCCTACTGAAAGAATATCAGAAGTTAGGCTCTACATTAAAAAGCAGGACCTTGAGGGTAATAATCTCTGGATTATTGCCCGAGCCACGTGCAAATTGTCATAGAAGTAGTCAGATCAGGAGAATTAACATGTGGCTGAAGGACTGATGTGAGAAAGAGGGTTTCCTTTTCATGGAACACTGGCATCAATTCTGGACAGGAAGGAGCTGTACTGATAGGATGGCTCCACCTGAACTGGGATGGAACCCGTGTCCTAGCAGAAGGGGTAAATAGGGAGGTGACAAAGGCTTTAAACTAGTAAGATGCGGGGGGGGGGGGGGGGCGGGGTGGGGGGATCTACAAGAAAAGTAACCAGCCTAAATATAAACAAAACAGGTAAAGAGAGCATAGGAAAGAATAAAGTAAGGGAGGACATTGATGGCAAGGGAATAAATAGAGTTATAAAACAGGAGTCTAAAAAGATGGTTAAACATAAAGCGAGAGGAAATCAAATTAAAAATGAGTTAAGCTGTCTGTATAGTAATGCACACAGCGTCCGTACTAAAACAGGGGAGCTGGAGGCAATCATGCATTGCGAGGAAGCAGACATAGTAGGGATTACTGAGAAATGGGTACAAAAAATCAGGACTGGGAATTAAACATTGCAGGGTATAACATATTTAGAAAAGATAGACAGGGAAAAAGGGAAGGTGGAGTAGCAGTACTTGTTAGGGATAACAATGGCAGTAGAAAAAAGGGACGCAGCTATTAGCAAGACAAAAATAGAATCCATATGGATAGAGATAAAAGATAATAAAGGATCAATCACACTAATAGGTGTAGTCTGCAGACCACCTAATAGTGGAAGGGAGGTAGAGGAAGAAATATGCAGGCACATTAGGGAAATGAGTAAAACACATCATGGGGGATTTCAACTACCCCGATATTAATTGGACAGAAGAGATAGGTAAAGGGGATAAGGGAATGGAGTTCCTACAATGGGTACAGGACTCCTTTCTAACCCAATATCTAAAAAGCCCAACAAGGGAAGATTTGCTATTGGATCTAGTAATGGGGAATGAACCAGAGCAGATAAGAGAAGTAAAGGTAGGGGAACATCTAGGCAATAGTGACCATAATATAATACGCTTTAAGATGATAATTGAGAAGGATGAAAACTAACTTAATAGACTGGAGAAAAGCTGATTTTGAGGGGCTAAGAATAGAACTTTGGAAAATAAAATGGATAACAATATTGGCAAACAACGATGTAAAATTGCAATGGGAAACATTTAAAACGGTGTTCAGAGTGCAGGAAAAATATATTCCCCAGAAGGAAAGAACAAACTAAACACTAATGAGACTCCATGGATGAATAAAACCATAAGGGAACAATTGAGGGTAAGAAAGAGGCATACATTAAGTACATAGACAGCAGGGGAGTGCATGATAAGAGAGAATACAAAGAGATTAAGGGGCTGAAATTGCCCTCTGCCCCAAAAGGGGCGCACTTACCGATTTGTAATTTTTTTTCTCTGCCTCAATCCATCAGGTAGAGATTTGAGCGATATTGAGATCTTTGTTTTTTTTTTCTGGTGTCGGTGTGGTGTTACGGGTGGCGGCGAAGCAGAAGTGTTGTTTTGTCGGGTCGGCTGCCGCTCCGACTCATCAGTGCCGCACTGATGACATCTCAGCGATGTGGACGTGCTGTGTCGTGCTGACGCGTCACAAAGTCCCTCTCCTTCAGTTAAACTGGAGGGCCGCTACGAGCTCTGCATTAATTTCAATTAGATCCACTGGGCCACCAGGGAGGGTTTTGGCCGGGCCAGTGGCCTGGCACTCAAGAGTGGGTGCTGGACTGCCTGTTGGTGGCCCAGCCAAACCCGTGGCCACCATTGTCGGGCCGATCTCGGAGTCGGCAGACAATTAAAATAAAATGGCGGCCGAGGCAGAGCTCCTTCTCCTTTAAGGGTGGACGCACCGCCCAGCCACAAGAAGGTTCCCACTGGGGAAAGCTGCTGGGGGCCGATCCACTCCCACGAAGCAATTTCCCGCAGGGCAATTTCACACGCGTGGCGGAAAGGGGGGTCACCGGCGCTCGGTAAGGGGTCAGCGTGTGCCCGATGTGGCAGGAAGACGTCCGGGGCGATCCCGTACACTACTCCAAAAATAAAGGAGGGCGATTTGCCAAATGTCAGCCCCTCCGCGCCGACTGAGCGGTGATTGGTTTCCGCACCATTGCCATTTCTTTGAGGCGGTAACAGATCTTTAAAAAGCTGCAATTTCGGCCCCAAGGAGAGAAGTCAAAAAAACAATTAGGAAGGCAAAGAGGAACTATGAAATTAAATTATCAAGGAACATAAAATTAAATAGTAAAGTGTTTTACAGGCACATCAATAAAAAAAGGACGGTTGGGATGGGAATAGGGCCATTAAGGGATAGACAGGATAATACCACAGGTAACGATGGAGAGATGGCAGAAATATTAAATAATTATTTTGCTTCGGTATTTACCAGGGAGATAGAACAGGTGGACATGACATTGCATGATGAGATAAGTACATCCACGCTTTTTAAAAGAATCTCGGGAAGAGATAGCAGAGGCATTACTACACATGTTTAATAATTCATTAGAAAAAGGTGTCGTGACAGAGGACTGCTGGATGGCTAATGTAATACCTATATTTAAGAAGGGAGATAGAACATGTCCAGGGAATTATAGACCAGTCAGCTTAACATCGGTGATAGGAAAAATAATGGAATCCCGACTAAAGGAGAGAATAGAAGAACATCTAGAAACAAAAAATATAATAATAAATAGTCAGCATGGATTTCAAAAGAGAAAGCCTTGCTTGACCAAAATTGAAAAGTAGGGTAGTTATGCTAAACCTATATAGAACCTTGATTAGACCACACTTAGGGGCCAAAATTGCCCTTGGCGGATAATTCAAATTAAATGGCGAAGCACCATCAGTACAGATGGGGCGAGGAATGGAGGAAAATTAGGCACTTTTGACTGCAAAAATGAACGGGACGGTATTAGGGGCGGGAGAGTGTGGGGGGGGGGCGGGGCTGAAGGCAGGCGGTGTCATCAGCGTCACGCTGAGCATGTCAGAGCGACACTGACACGTAGCTACATCCCTCCCCTTCACTTAAAGGGAAGGGACACTGTGAGGCCTAGCGAGGCCTCCTTGGCGCCCACTGGGCCATCAGGGAGGGCTTTAGCCGGGCCAGCGGGACGGAAAGGAGGTCACCGCAAGTGGGTGCCAGGCCGCCTTTTGATGGCCCACCAATCCATCGGGCTCCATTGTCGGGCCAACAAATAAAACAAAATGGTTGCAACGGCAGTGCATCCTCCTCTAAGGGTGGACCCGCCGCCCAGCCACTGGCGGCTTCCCGCCGCGCAAAGCTGTCGGGGGCACCGGCTGGCACCGGCTGCGCTCCTGCGGGGTAATTTCCCCCGCGGGGAAGAAAAGGGGTCGCCACCAGTCGGTAAGGGGTCGGCGCGCGGCCAACAACGGGTAGGAGCACCGGGCAGGGCGGAAACACGGGGCGCGGCGGAAAACCCCCCCTTACCCGGGGGCAATTTCGGGTGGGTCGCACCCGGTCGAACGGACTTCCCATCCCATTACCTCCTCTTATTTTGGCCCCTTAGAGTACTGCGTACAGTTCCGGTCGCCATATTATAAAAAGGATAGAGGCACTGGAGAGGGTGCAGAGAAGATTTACAAGGATGATACCAGAAACGCGAGGGTATACACATTGGGAAAGGATGAACAAGCTGGGTCTCTTTTCTCTTGAAGAAAGAAGGCTGAGGGGGTGACCTAATAGAGGCCTTTAAAATTATGAAAGGTTTTGATAGAGTGGATACAGAGAGAATGTTTCCACTTGTGGGGAACAGCAAAACTAGAGGCCATTAATATAAGTTCGTCATCAAGATATCCAATAGGGAATTCAGAATTCTTTACCCAAAGAGTGGTGAGAATGTGGCACTCGCTTCCACAGGGAGTGGTTGAAGCCAATAGTATAGATGCATTTAAGGGGAGGCTAGACAAGCATATGGGGGAGAAGGGAATAGAGGGTTATACTGATCGATTTAGATGGGAGGAGGCTCGATTAGAGCATAAACGCTGCCATGGGCCGAATGGCTTGTTTCTGTGCTGTATATCCTATGTAATCCTATCGAATACTGCACTGCCCTGAACTGGAGTTTGGCACTGAAGGTAGTTAGCCTGAAACTATTTTCAGTTATTTAAGTTACTGAGTTCTTTGAGTCTACTTGTGTTTGCATGATGTGGGAGCTTCTGGAACCTTAACTGTCCAAGACAAACACAGGTGTAAGAACTGTCTCCAGATGGACTCACTCAAGCACAAAGTTCCTGAGATTGAGGAACAATAGGAGACACTGTTCACAACATGGAAGGGTTCCAAGAACAGATTTTGTAGAAAGTGATCTCTTTACTGTTATAGAGGAATATGAGGCAAAGGAAGGGAAGTGGGTGACCATCCAGTAGAGCGGGGGGAGTGTCAGGTAGAGGTAATGCAGGAAACCCCTGGCGGTCTGAAGCTGTCTAATAGGTATGCAGTGCTGGATTCCTCAGATGGAGACCGGAACAGAGCAATGCCACGACACTGGAAAATAAGTGATTACCTGAGTGGGGGAGAAAAGAATTAAATGCAAGATTGTAGTGGTAATGGGAGATTCAATGATGAAAGACAGAAAGTATCTGCATCAACAGAGCACCTTTCCTGACATCAGGATGTCCCAAAGCACATCACAGCCAATGATGTACTTTTTATTGAAGTGCAGACATTATAATATTAGGAAATGAGACAGCCAAATTACACACAGCAAGGTCCCACATACAGCAATGAGATAAATGACCAGATAATCTGTTTTCGTGAGGTTGGTTAAGGGATAAATGCTGACCAGTGTAATGCATGCACCTGTGTGTATGCTCACAGGTTTGTAGAGCTGTTGTGACAAAAAAAAAACAAATTTTTTTTTAAAAAGAGGGCAGTTAAAAGTGTCTGGAGTGTCCCCCAGTTCGGGGGGGCACTTGATCTAATGTTTATTTTGTTCCCTCCAAAAGAGTTGTAGAGCTGTTATTGAAGGGGAGTGGGTAGGTCCGAAGGCCTCCTTGTAGGACTGCTCCTGAGCACGGCCAAGGGTGCCATCAGCTGGTCCAGGCAGCGGGCAGTCGAGGGGGTCGTTCAGCCCGACTGCCTGCCTCTCTTCCGCGCCTACATCCGGGCCAGGGTGTCCTTGGAGATGGAGCACGCGGTGTCCACCGGTACGCTCGCGGCCTTCCGTGAGAGGTGGGCGCCGGAGGGACTGGAGTGCATCATCACCCCCGGCAACCAAATTTTAATTTGATTTTATATGTTTTAAAGTTTAATTTGCTTTATTGCTGGTTTTAATGTCCCCCTCCACTTTTATAAGGGGCACTTGTAAAATTTATGATTTTAGTGCCAAAAAAAAACACCAAAAAAAACAAAAACAAAAACAAAAAGGCACCTGTAAACTGTTTGGAGTGTCCCCCCCTTTAATAAAGGGGCACTTGATTTAACGTCTATTTTTTGTTTTCACAAAAGAGTTGTAGAGCTGTTGAATTGTGAGTGGCTTAGCTAGTTACGTGATGTTCACAAGACTCAATAAAACCCCAGTCGGTTGGGTTTAGCGGATCCACGATGAGGCAGGTGGTTGTGAGCCTAGTGGATGAACTGGTAATGTGTAGTGTGATTGTCAAAGCTTTGTCAATAAACCAACTCGTTCTTAATAGCAATGTGTTGCTATGAATTCTTAAGCAAAGAACCCATGAAGCAAATACATTACAACCGGAATACTGGAAGAACCCTTCTACGAATAGTGTCGTTAGATCTTTTATGTCCAACTGCGCAGACAGACGGGGCCTCGATTTAACGTCTCATCCAACAGTTGCATCTGTAACTGTAAACATGATGGCATAGTAAGTCCCAGAGTAAGGAAGATAACAGAATGGGTGCAGAAGCTTTTGTAAAGAGAGGTGGAATCAGCTGGAAGTGTCAGATCCAACGACCTAGAGAGGAATAGGATTCAGATCCTGTAAAGAAACTTCCTGGAACTAGGAGATAGATTAAGAAGCCAGACCTCAAAAGGCAGCTACCTTGTGATTATAGGAAAGTCAGATTAGGAAGGTAAATGCATAGCTAGTGGCATGGAGTAAAAGGAACGGGATCAGATTCCTGGTGCATTGGAACCAGTTCTGGGGCAGGAATGAATTGCATTGACGGGGTTTCTTACACCTGAACAGAACTAGGACTTGTGTCTTAGCCTGAAGATTAATGAGAGCTGTGACAGAGGTTTTAAACTATTACGACAATGAAGGGAGCAGAGCAGCCTGCACAGAGAGGAAAGTAAGCTTTAGGTGTATTGGTAATAAAAAGGCTGAAAATGTTAAACAGGACATGATAGTGAAAAAGAAATCAGGATGTGGAAAGCAAGAAGGGCAAAATTACAAAACCAAGGGAACCCAAATGAAAGCATATGTCTGTTAACGCACAGAGTATAAGTAACTAAATTGGGGAACTAGAGTGATTGAGGGTGAATTTCTGCATAGGTTCTCCTGCTCATCCATCATAACAGCGTTTGTGCCATTTTTTAGGAGTTTCTGTGGCTCTTCCCCTGATGTCACAGCAGATGATCGGGAGAACCCCTGCGGAAATTCATCCGCACAGATTCCTTCAGAGGCATTGAGATCCATCTGAAAAGAAGGTATTGCCAGTGCTTTAGAGGTTGCACTTCGCTGGGTGGCAATTTAAAAGATGCCACTGGTGGGAGAGCTCACCTTTCTGGTCACTGACGGGCTCAATAGTTCAGCTTGGTCTTACAGGCCAGTCATGGAGCTGGCTGACACACAGAGATTGCTCAGTCACTGGGGAATATGCAGCAACCAGGATATAAAGTCCCAAACTACAACTTAAAAACAGTGCACGCATAATGGAATCCAACCACAATATAAACAGGGGAATGCTATAGCACTGGGACTCTTGGGACTTAATATAAAGGCAATATAGTTCCACAACTTCTACAAAAGAGAAAATATATTTAAAGGGGGAGAAATTGGGGACCGCCCCGTTTGGAGCGCTAACTTGTAAAAGTTTGAAAAATTAGCGACAGGCGTTTGCGCCCCAGGAAAGATGTGGAGCACTAAATCAATCGCTCCACTTCCTTCCTGGAGCGCAAGAGGCAGCGGGCAGGGCAGTAGGTGTGCAGCGCTGCACACTAGGCCGTGCAGCACTGCCGCGTTCGAAGGCTCCATCGCTCCCTTAAAGGGAAGGGCCACCGTTGCAGGCTCTGCAAAAGAAAACCTGCCTGGACCCCGACGGCAGCCACGATCCGGCCCGATCAGCCCGATGCGCTGCAGCAGAGTGCTGGACTGGTTGATCGGCGGCAGGAAACCAGGTAAAAAATTCAAAACAGAGATGTGAACCTTTTTTTTACTTCCCTCGGGCACCCCGCCTTTAAGCATCACCCTCGAAGCGCCAGGCCTCCCGATGGATGCCTCCTGCAACGGTCGGTGTTTTCGCCCGGCGCTGCTGCAGTGGGCGGAACGCAAGTTCAGGTCCGGGGTGCTACCGGGGCGATGCGCACGGCGTTGACGTCACGATCTCCGGGCGAAGGATATCAGGGTGCAACGCTGTACCGCCGCCGCAAAATTCCTGCTGATCCCGGTCGCAAACCCATTTACGTCCTGTTATCGCCCACCGGAGATGCTAACAGTGGCGCAAAGGACTCCAAGAGCCTCTTTCCTATTAAAACGTGTTTAACTTTTGGAAGGATGACAATAGTTTAATGTACCTAGATTAAAAAGTTAACTTCAGTTTTTCAAAAGACAGCCAGATTTTTTCTTAATTCTAAAAGGTCATCCATTCCTTCAATGCTACTAAAAAATGGTATCATTGTTATTGTGACATATACACGTGTTAAAAGCTGTAAGTGAAATGAAGTAAGCAGAGCGTTAACTGTTCGACCTTGTAAATATGTGCCACCATCAATTCATTTGAAATCTAACAAAATTAATTCTGATCACAACTGCAAATGATCTTTTTACATTTCCTAATATTTGTTGTCTAATACAGAGATTTGAACTACAACAATCTGGATGAATTTCCTGTTGCTATAAAGGCATTAGCAAATCTTAAAGAACTGTAAGTACCTAATGCAATTCAGCAAGTAAATGCAGCTTTATTACCAAAACAATCAAAATTGTGTTCGCAGCCCGTGTGTGTGCGCGTGCGTGCGTGTGTGTGTGTGTGATGGGCAGGGGAGGCGAGGGCTGGGCATCCCCCCTACCACAGGCGGGCATCCACCCCAAGTTTCCTGGGGCATGGGGCAAGCAGCACCAACAAAGTGTTCCAAGAGGCACTTCCACCCAACAACCCCAAGCAAATGGGATACCATCCCATGGACGCCCAGGGAGTAATTGTTGTTAGGATTGTGCCCGATGAATTTTGGAGCCATTCTTCTTGCGTGCATTTATGATATTGTTACACATAGCAAGCAGGCCAATTCTGCACTTATGATTGATATCTTGTTTGCCATGTAAAGTGCATTTTAATATTTAGTTCCAGGCATAGAATCTGATCTTACTGATTCTGATCTTGGAAATGGAAATGGAAGTCAGAAGAGAAAATGACGGAGTGGGACTCTGCTGTGATGACAGTCAATACATCAGCAATTTGATGTTTGATCAGTTACTATCATTTTTTTCCAAACATTTTTTGTTTTGACTTTTCCTTGGAAGTGTCTACAAAATTTGCAGACTATGAAAGTGTCAGTGGAAAAGTAGATTGGTAACAGTTGTGACTCCAGGTAATGGTTAAAGATTTTCTGGCACCCACACAAACCTAGAAGGCACAACTTGCTATGAATCAAAACATTACGATTTGGGAGTTTTCAGCTGGTGCAGAACAACAATGCCCTGTTGGAGCATTGAATTGCAGACACATAGAAGTGAGGGAGGTGCTGAACAAAGGTCAGCTTCCTTTCACGAAAGGCCGAGGGACAATTAGCTGTAAAATCATCCAGAGACTGCTCTGGCTGGTGTCCAGGCAGCTGACCCAAAGTCACATTGGCAGAAGCAGATTGTCTACATGGCCTCGGGGTGAGTAGAGAGAAAATAAGAAAAATAGTACTTCCATTTAAAAAAAAATCCTTGTTTTCCATTTCAAATAGCTACTTTGTTTTTCATGTGAATCGGTATTACGAGAAGTTTTGAAGCAAGCACACAAAAGGAGAAACAATGGGAGAAACAACTATGCCTTTGTCACCCGTGGATTTGATTTCTCCAATGTCTTCCTCTTTGGCCTCCCAAGCTCCACATTGCCGAACTCACCCAGAACTCCACTGCCTCCCGATCACTCTCATCCCTGGTAATCTCCGTTCGCTCTTCAGGCCTAACCCCTTCAACTTCCAAACCTTTGTCCTCATTTACAAATCCCTCTTCAACCTTGCTACACCCTGCCTCTGTAGCCTCTTCCAGCCCTCTTCCAGTTCTGCCTCCTGTGCATTCACGCATTCCCTCTGTCCCACCATCAGTTTTCAGAGCCTTCCAATCTTGCTCCATCCTGGGAATTTCTACCCAAATTTCATCTCCTTAAGTGATACATTTTGGTAGAAAGAATGAGGAGAGGAAATATAAACTAAAGGGTATAATCATAAAGCAGGTGCATGAACAGAGAGACCTGGGGGTATATGTGCACAAATCATTGAAGGTAGATGGCAGGTTGAGAAAGCAGTTAAAAAAGGTGATGAGATCCTGGGCTTCATGAATACAGGTAGAGTACAAAAGTGTGGAAATTATGACGAACCTGTATAAAACACTGGTTCGGCCTCAACTGGAGTACTGTGTCCAATTCTGGGCACCACACTTTAGGAAGGATGTAAAGGCCTTAGAGAGGGTGCAGAAAAGATTCACAAGAATGATTCCAGGGATGAGGGACTTCAGCTATGTGGATAGACTGGAGAAGCTGGGGTTGTTATCCTGAAAGCAAAGAAGATTGAGAGGAGATTTGACAGAGGTGTTCAAAATTATGAGGGGTCTGGACCGAGTAGATAGAGAGAAACGGTTCACATTGGTACAATTGTTGAGAAGCAGAGAACACAGAATTAAGGTGATTGGCAAAAGAACCAAAGGTAGCATAAGAAAAAAAAACTTTTTTTACACAGCGACTGGTTAGGATCTGGAATGCACTGCCGGAAAGAGTGGTGGAGGCAGACTCAAGCACAGCTTTCAAAAGGGAGTTGGATAAGTAAAAGGAAGGAAACAAAATTGCAGGGCTGTGGGAAAAGGGCGGGGAGTGGGACTAGCTGAGGTGCTCTTGCAGAGAGCCAGCACGGGCTCGATGGGCTGAATGGCTTTCTTCCGCGCTGTAATCATTCTATGATTTTATTTGTAGTGTATTTGCTTCATGGGATTTTTGCTTAAGAATTCATAGCTACACATTTACTGGAATGAACTAGCTGGTTTATTAGCAAAGGTATAACAATGAAACTGAACACTGCCAGTTCATCCACCAGGTTCACAACAACCCACCTCATCGTAGAGAACCTGAACTCAATTAACTGGGGTTTTGTTGAGTCTTGTGAACATCACGTGACTGGCTAAGCCACTCACAATGCAACAGTTCCTCAAGCCTTTAAAAAAGGAGGCAGACAAAAAGCAGGAAACTACAGACCAGTTAACCTAACATCTGTGATTGGGAAAATGTTGGAGTCCATTATTGGAAAAGAAAAATTCGGTCAGGCAGAGTCAGCATAGATTTATGAAGGGGAAGTCATGTTTGACAAATTTGCTGGAATTCTTTGAGGATGTAACGAACAGGGTGGATAAAGGGGAACCAGTGGATGTGGTGTATTTGGACTTCCAGAAGACATTTGACAAAGTGCCACATAAAAGCTAACTGCACAAGAACAAAAAGTTCACGGGGTTGGGGGTAATATATTAGCATGGATAAAGGATTGGCTAACTAACAGAAAACAGAGAGGCGGGATAAATGGTTCATTCTCGGGTTGGCAATCAGTAACTAGTGGGGTGCCGCAGGGATCAGTGCTGGGACCCCAACTATTTACAATCTATATTAATGACTTGGAAGAAGGGACCGAGTGTAACGTAGCCAAGTTTGCTGATGATACAAAGATGGGAGGAAAATCAATGTGTGAGGAGGACACAAAAAATCTGCAAAAGGACATAGACAGGCTAAATGAGTGGGCAGAAATTTGGCAGATGCAGTATAATGTTGGAAAGTGTGAGGTCATGCACTTTGGCAGAAAAATCCAAAGAGCAAGTTATTATTTAAATGGAGAAAAATTGCAAAGTGCTGCAGTACAGCGAGACCTGGGGGTACTTGTGCATGAAATACAAAAGGTTAATATGCAGGTACAGCAAGTGATCAGGAAGGCCAATGGAATCTTGGCCTTTATTGCAAAGGGGATGGAGTATAAAAGCAGGGAAGTCTTGCTACAGTTATACAGGGTATTGGTGAGGCCACATCTGAAATACTGCGTTCAGTTTTGGTTTCCATATTTAAGAAAGGATACATCTATCCTAAGATCGTGCCCTCTAGTTCTAATCTGCCCCATCGGTGGAAACATCCTCTCTGCATCCACCTTGTCAAGCCCCCTCATAATCTTATACGTTTTGATAAGATCACCTCTCATTCTTCTGAATTCCAATGAGTAGAGGCCCAACCTACTCAACCCTTCCTCATAAGTCAACCCCCTCATCCCCGGAATCAACCTAGTGAACTGAACTGCCTCCAAAGCAAGTAGATCCTTTCGTAAATTATGTTCTTATACATTATACGATTATTTTATGATTCCTTTCTACACCTCTCCCCACTTTCAACTGTCTCCTTAAAGCCTACCTTTTCAAACACTCCTTTGGCCACCTCCTCTAATTTCCCTCCTTATCCTGCTCAGGGCCAATTGCCACCTTGGGATGTTTTGCTCACGTTAATGATGCTATGGAAATGTAATTTACGGTTGTTGTTAGAAGCAAATTTTTCCAAGTGGGGAATAAGATTGCTATAGCAGCAGTTCATGTTAGAACATCTCAAGGCACTTCACACAACAAATTACTTCAGAGATGCAGTGATTGTTGTTATGTCGTGAAAGAGATGTATTCTTAAGATTCTAAAATAAAGTTATCCCGTGCTTATCGATTAACGGGTGAATACCCGCAGCATGAAAGAAAGAATAAACTTGGAGATTGTGTTGATATAATAAAAGTTTTTGGAAGTAATGTATGTCATTGTTTATTTGATATAAATTACCTTTTAGGGGGTTTCACAGCAACAACATACAGTCGATCCCTGAACATGCATTTGCTGGCAATCCGTCACTTCTAACAATGTGAGTTTTACTTCAAAGCTGATTTTATAGGGGGTGGGCTAGGATATAATTTTATGTAAATCACTACTGTCTAGGTTTCTGTTTCACTTTTTATTCACTTCTTAAATAGCCAAAGTACAGTTTTCCAATATATACACATATATATATATTACTGGAGTAATTTTATGAATTTGCAAACTTGGCTCATCAATAAATGGAAAATTATGAAGGGAATTTCTGATATGCACTCAAACCTCATTCCAAATATTTTTAGAACGTTGATGCTTATTCATTTTCCTGGTTTTCCCATTTTTTTTATATCCTTTTCCTCTTCGACAACAGTCCTTCTATATCTCACTATCTTATAACCCGCTTCTTTTCCTTTCACCTCTGCTTATATTTTCTGACTATTTATTTAAGCAGAGCCTTCTGCTTGTACAGTATTCCAATAGTTTTATTAGTCTGGCTTTCCTTTCTCGTCTTGGTCCTAGACATCCCCCCCCCCCCCCCTCCTCCCCGCTCCCGGCATATTAGTTTAAATCCTCCCCCACTGATATATTTACCCTCTCTGCAAGGACATTGGTACTGTTTCAGTTCAGGTGAAGGCCATCCCTTTGGGATAGGCTTCCCTTGTTCCAGATAGAACTTTAATGGCCCAGGACTGTGAACCCTTCCCTCCTCCACCAGCCCTGTAGCCACACATTAACCTTTCTTATCTTCCGCTCCTTAACCTGCCCAGCATATAGCACAAGGAGCTACCTGGAGATGACCACCCTTGAGGTCACCTCCTTTAACTCCTTCTACAAGACTTCAAATCTACCTCTATCTATGTTATTGGATTCAACAGGGCCATGACTTTTCACTTCTCTGCCTTCCTTTCCAGAAGTTTTCCCAACCATACCATGATGTCCTTCAGTCGGACACCAGGTAGTCAATGTCGCATTTGAGACTCCCGGTCACAATTGGAAAAAAAACTATCAATACCCCTGACTGGCGAATCACTCCCGATTACGACTCTCTAGACTACCTTGGGTCATTCCTTGTTTAACGGTGCTTCTATGTTGCTCAAGAGCAACCTCCTCTGAGTTGCTGTCACTGTCCATCACATACTTGTCCAGGACTAAGTAACTATTCGATAATTCCAGTAGTTCAAATGTTCCCTTCACCTGCGAATCCTGTTTCCTTTAAAGATGGTCACCCAGCTCTCTCACTAAAAATCCCGGGCCCAGAAGGTTACACCTCCAAGCCGGACACGAGGCAATTTCGGCCCTATACTGTCTTAACTTGCATAATAACCCAACTTCCACAGGAAATAGCTGCGAATCAGAGAATAACCAATCACTTATTTTATTTATCTAATACTGCCTCAAACCAACTCATAATTAAGATAGCAAAATAAACAACTTTAAACAGCTCCTTGTATTAACCAGCTAAAATATAGTAAATGAAAAAACATTAAAATTAAAATGTATAAATTAAACCTTTAGTACTCATGTCCCAACCTCTCCCACTGAATCCAAATTCCACACTCCTGGCCTTTCACACTGGTCTCTCGTAGCTCAAGATTTAGATGAGGATAGAAGGCAAGAGCCCTTAATGGTCAAATAGTCTGTCACTTCCTTTCTGGGTTTTCAGATAACGACCTCTTGGATGATCATTCACATCAAACCAGTCCTGGTGTTTCCTGATTGAGTGACTGAGTGTCTCTTTGCAGGCACTGGTTATGGAGGCCTGGAGGGCAGACCAAGCGCTGTGGGCATTCTGCATCTCAGGGTCATCAAGGCACGCCAGGTTAGCTGTGAGGCGCTGACTGTATAGGGCTCTCTTAGCTGGGTTGTTAAGCGCCCGGCATTGACTTTTTTGCGGCACTGCTTCTGCTGTCCCCTTCGCTTTGGAGCTATGTTGATATCAATGATGCATCGGATTAGGCGGTGGTCCATTCAGCAGTCGTCAGCTCCGGTCATGGCACGGGTGATGCGCACATCCTTGCAATCCCTGGCTCGGACGATGACATAGTCGAGCAGGTGCCAGTGTTTGGAGCGAGGGTGTTGCCACGATGCCTTGTATTTGTCCCTCTGGCGGAACAAGGTGTTGGTGATGACAAGTTTGTGATTATTGCAGCACGACAGCTGCAGGAAAAATGCAGGGACCAGCACCAGCCCTTATAGATGGCTTTCTTCGACCTTAAAAGGGATTTTGACACTGTCAACCGCGAGGGTCTGTGGCGCATCCTCCTCCGTTTCGGATGCCCCCAAAAGTTCGTCACCATCCTCTGTCTGTTCCATGACAACATGCAGGCCATGATCCTTACCAACGGATCCATCACAGACCCAATCCATGTCCGGGCGGAGTCAAACAGGGCTGCGTCATCGCCTCAACCCTCTTCTCAATCTTCCTCGCTGTCATGCTCCACCTCACAGTCAACAAGCTTCCCGCTGGAGTGGAACTAAACTACAGAACCAGTGGGAACCTGTTCAACTTTTGCCGTGTCCAGGCCAGGTCCAAGACCACTCGGCCTCAGTCGTCAAGCTACAGTATGTGGATGACGCCTGCGTCTGTGCACATACAGAGGCTGAACTCCAGGATATAGTCGACATATTTACTGAGGGGTACGAAAGCATAGGCCTTACGCTAAACATCAGCAAGACAAAGGTCCTCCACCAGCCTGTCCTCAATGCACAGCACTGTCCCCCAGTCATCAAGATCCACGGCGCGGGCCCTGGACAACGTGGACCACTTCCTGTATCTCGGGAGCCTCCTATCAACAAGAGCAGACATTGACGACAAGATCCAACACCGCCTCCAGTGCACCAGTGCAGCCTTCGGCCGCCTGAGGAAAAGAGTGTTTGAAGACCAGGCCCTTAAAACTCCCACCAAGCTCGTGGTCTACAGGGCTGTAGTAATACCCGCCCTCCTGTATGGCTCAGAAACATGGACCATGTACAGTAGACACCTTAAGTCACTGGAGAAATACCACCAACAATGTCTTCGCAAGATCCTACAAATCCCCTGGGAGGACAGACACACCAACATTAGCATCCTCGACCAAGCTAACATCCCCAGCATCGAAGCACTGACCACACTTGATCAGCTCCGCTGGGCAGGCCACATTGTCCGCATGCCAGACACGAGACTCCCAAAGCAAGCGCTCTACTCAGAATCCTTCACGGCAAATGAGCCAAAGATGGGCAGCAGAAACGTTACAAGGACACCCTCAAAGACTCCCTGATAAAGTGCAACATCCCCACTGACACCTGGCAGTTCCTGGCCAAAGACCGCCCTAAATGGAAGAAGTGCATCTGAGAGGGTGCTGAACACCTCGAGACTCAACGCTGAGAGCATGCAGAAATCAAGCACAGGCAGCGGAAAGAGCGTGCGGCAAACCAGTCCCACCCATCCCTTCCCTCAACGACTATCTGCCCCACCTGTGACAGAGACTGTGGTTCTCGTTTTGGACCGTACAGCCACTTAAGAACTCATGTTAAGAGTGGAAGCAAGTCTTCCTCGATTCCGAGGGACTGCCTATGATGATGACTTGGATGCGCTATTGGCAACCCGTGCAATTGTACTTCAGCATGAGTCACCACACTCATGAGAACAGGGTAAGGAGAGAGATTTGGATGTCAAGCAAATTGAAGGACAGAACATTTAGACTCTAGAATCATTTAACAGTCATTGGTTTCCTGCTATCTTGAAAGGTTATGTGGAGTGCTTGAGTCATTTTTTTTCTATATGGCACAGTGTAGTATCATAAAACTGTGTTGTAAATGGACAAAACGTTGCACTCTAAAGATCTGTGCATGGTCTGGGTCCAAAATTCAGGGTCCGGATAAGGCCCGTTACCGCCGTTTTGTGGCGGCCATGCAGCGGAATCGAGTGGCCGCCGCGCTACAGTCGATTGGCCGCACGACCCAAAATTCATCGCGGGGATTTTTCGGCCTGTCCCCACTTCCGCCCCGCTGCTGCCGACTGCCGCAAGTGCGTCCTCAAAGCGCGCACCGCCGCTCTCCCGCACCTCCAGCACACTCCGCCCCAAATTTACCTTCAGAGATCTTTGCTCCGCCACGTGGTGTCCCCGACAGCCTTTTCTGTCGGTGCACCTTCTGTGTGTGTGCGCTACAGCAGCGCGGCGGCCCTTCAAGGGGATGGCGCATTGCCGCGGCCGCCATGTTTTTATTTTTGACGTCCAACTTCCCGATCGGTCGGCCAATTATTGCCCCGGGTTCGGCCGGGCCGCCAACAGGCAGCCTGGCATCCCCTCTTGGCTGCCAGACCACTGGCCCGGCCGAAACCCTCCCTGGTGGCCCAGTGGCCGAACCTACAGAATCGGCGATTCGCTCCCCTTTAAATGAGGGGAGAGATGTGGTGACGCACACGCGCACTGACGTCCCCACCGCTCTACTGCTGAGTGACAGCGGCGGAGACTCAGTCCCGCCCCCACTTCCGGCACTCACCGGCACTTACTGCTGCACTTCTGCCCCCATTATGACCGACTTCCGATCTTGTCGAAAAAAAATGATAAAGACCTGAATATTGGTCAGGAGGTGACCCCTTCCCATGCAGTAAAAACAGGTACGAAATCGTAGATGTGCCAGGTTTCTGGTGTGCCTGAATTTCGGCCCCTCTGTGTGTAGTAGTGGAATTAACCGCAAAGTATGCTGGGACAGCAGGGGTGTGAGCTCGTGGGTTAGAAATGGGGCACACCGGCCGTTTTTGAAGTGTTCTGGCCGCCCCAATGGATGTAACGGCCTATCCGGCAAAATTCAATTCCTCGGGTAATTTTCCAGCGGGGCGGAAGTGGATCATCATGGGGGGCAGAAGTGGGAGCGGAGCGGAGTGGGCGCTGTTGAAGTCATCGTGTTAAAGGGGAGGGCCGCTGCGAAGTCTGCTTTCATTTTAGTTCGGTCCACTGGGCCACCAGGGAGGGTTTCGGCCGGGCCAGCGACCGGGCACCCAAGACGGGGTGCCTGGCTGCCTGTTGACTGCCCAGCCGAACCCGGGGCATAAATGTTGGGCCGACAAAAAAAAAACACATGGCAGCCGAGGCAGTGCACCCTCCCCTTTAAGAGCGGCCATGCCGCCATTTCGTAGCGAGTGCACCAACAGCAAAAGCTGTCGGGGACACCGGTGCCACTCCAACGGAGCAATTTCAATCGGGCAATTTCACACGGTGGACCCCACCAGCCGTGGCAGGTAAATGGGCGGAGCAGTCCCGGACACCACTCCGCTCCTGAAGAAGGGCAATTTACAAAATGGCAGCCCCTCCACGGAGAGTCGGTGGCCATTCTGCGCCGCCCCGTCAGTGGTCAGAGGCCTTAACGGAAAGGGCAATTTCGATCCCAGAATCTCTTAGCCTATTGTTTGCTGCAGACTGGAGTTCAGGAAATTATAGCATAGATCATCCAAATACATTAAGGATATACTAAGTTGTTTCATTAAAAATATGAACTTAATTAGAAGTACAAAATCATAAACACAAAGTGTAAAATATCAAAATATTAACATTGAACAAGTTTTATTTAGCCCTGTGTTAAACTTTGCAACTCATTAGTAGTCTACGTTGGGCTGATCGAAGTTAAACATGAATTAAAAGTTACCAACTTTAAATTCTTGAGCCAACAACCATTCCAAAGACACACTGTTGAAAATATAGATACGATTAAAGCGTTTTTTCTTTGCAGTCATTTCTACGACAATCCCATTCAGTTTGTTGGAAAGTCTGCTTTTCAACACCTACCTGAGTTACGTATGCTGTAAGTATATCTGTAAAATTAAGCCCTCATATCACTGAGAACTGGTGAAAGATTTATAGGCCAATAATCTCTATGTTTATTAAATATCAATCCCATTTCTCTTTCTAGCTCACTCAATGGAGCCACAGAAATAACTGAATTTCCTGATCTTACTGGAACCATATGTCTAGAAAGTTTGTAAGTTTTCCATTATCAAACTTTAAACAATTTTAACTGATATATAAAATTGTATTTATAAGAAAAATCTTATCAGATAATAAACTTATCAAGAGTGACATCTTTTATTTTGTTAGGACTCTGACAGGAGCACGAATTGCCTCTCTTCCAAGCACTGTTTGCAAGCAGTTACCTAACTTGCAAGTCTTGTAAGTTATAAATGAGTCAACCATTGCACACAGCCTGTGAATAATTCCTGGAATTAGAAGTAAACAGACAAAACCTTAAAATGTTTGAAAGAGAAAACTGTTGCGATCTCGGCATCAAAATGCATTATGATTTCTTTGTCCTGTTTTAGTCCTGTGTTAATGACCTTGGAACAAGTAAGCTGTCTGTCTTGCCTGGATGTTTCGCAACCAAATAACTTAATTCGTGGACAACATTTTAAAGAGATACTTGCTCTCAAGCCTCAGGCTGCCTTGTGCAAGTATGGGAACTTGGGCGGATTACTGGAAGGCTGCTGATAATTGTGGAACTGTGGCGTATAAATTCCTCACTGACTTCAATGGAAAAGAAAATCAGGCAGAGTGTAAAGCGGCCTGTCGATGCACTGTTGCCTGTTTTGTGCAACCGCCAATGATCCCTTTAATTTTATCTGGGTGCGTGGCCCCTTTAACGAGCTGCTTGGCCCATTCAAATTCCCGCGGCGGTGCGGTTTTTCCTGTTGTAACGCCAACTGCGCGGGAGCTCCAGACAGCGCAGCCGCACAGCCTCAGAATCCTAGAAAGTTACAGCACGGAAGGAGGCCATTTCGGCCCATCGTGTCCGTGCCGGCTGACATAAAGAGAACATTGGCAAATGCCCAAAACAAATTTATACCCCTGTCTTTCTGCATGGTTGCTGGAGAGGAGCTGAGAACATTCGGAAAACTGAGGTCCACTCATTCGCAAATAAAGAAACCGGGGTGTGGGGGGGCGGGGAGGGGGAGCGAGGTGGGGGTGATTTTGTCTTTGCGCGAGAGTGTAAAATGGCAGATAGCAATGCGACAGCCCGCTTACATCTCTCTGCATTTCCATCGAGGTCAATGATGAATTTCCATTGAACACAAGGGAGAGCCGCGAAACTGGCTGTCACTATTGTCCAAGAGTGAAATTATAATTTTACTGAATTGTAATTTAATGTTACTGAATTACTCGCTGTGGTGATTTCAAATTATGTCATCTTCCCACTTTAATAAAAAAAGTACTCTGATTGTGTTCCCGTCTGTTATGTGTGAACAGTACGCGCTTGAGATGGCCCCAAGATGTCGGGTCGAACACCTGTTAAAACAAGAAAACTATTTTCTTTTCTTTAATTGTGTGCTCTTGTGTTTACCAGAGATCTGTCTTACAACTGCATCGAGGAACTCCCAAGTTTCTTTGGCTGCCAAAAGCTTCAGAAGCTGTAAGTTCAAAGCTTCCGGTGATAGATAATTCTTTTGTGCTTCTTTGTCGCAAACATGAGTTAAGGGTTCATCTGTTAACTGATGGCACGTGTAGGGAAAATCCACTCATTTGAATGGGCAACTTTTTTTGTTTAATTAGAATTCTGTTCCCATAAGAAATGCAAAGAGCGTCCACCAATCGAGAGACTGCTTTTTAAACGTCAGTTTGCTATGTGTTTCCATTTTCAGTGACCTGCATCACAACAAAATTTCTGAAATCCGACATGACACTTTCCGACAGCTCACTGCCCTGCGATCACTGTGAGTACCCAAAGTGTTTTGTTTCAGCTCTATGATGGATTTGTTTTAATACCATTAATAAAATTACAGTTTTACTTTGGATGTCAGTGAGCAAAAAGACTAATTCAATATACATATGTTTTAGCAGAAGCAAAATACTGCGGATGCTGGAAATCGGAAATAGAAACAGAAAATGCTGGAAATACTCAACAGGTCAGGCAGCATCTGTGGAGAGAGAAACAGAGTTAACTATTCAGTTCTGACAAAAGTTAATCGACCTGAAACGTTAACTCTATTTCTCTCTTCACAGATGCTGCCTGACCCACTGAGTATTTCCAACATTTTGTTTTTAAACCAAATATTTATATTTTGTTATATCCCAAGTAAAAGTTAATCTTATAATAGATAAAACTACTAATAAAATGCTGGATCAAGGCATTCAATTTTTTTTTTCCAAGTTGAGGTTTGATCTTAAACTTGTGTCACATTTTCAAAAATACAAATATATTGCTTTGCACGTATGCAGCTTGAGAAATTGGTTTGCACATTCTGGGGCAGAAATCGGTATGTGTTGAGTCTGTTTTTGGGTGTATAATGGGCGAAACGCCAACAGATGTAACAATGGGACAAACTGCACCCAATCTGCACATGCGTTTGGGCCACTGCTAAATTCGTCGGTCTCGTTTCATAGGCATCCCGAGCAGCCGCTTAAAACAGGCGTTGGCCCCTTGCTTGTGTTTATTAGAGGCGTAACGCCTGTGGAAGGCCCCCTTTGGTAAAGTTATTGACAGCGAGCGGAGCAGGGGTTGGGCCTGTCCCATTCAGCATTCCTCAGCTGTCCCCGTGGCCACCAACAAGAGACCAACGAGTCTTTGTCAAATTTAAATGTTCCAAAAACCTTCCTGTGCAGCCAGGACGAGCAGGACTTCTCGGCCAACTCCACAGTCTCGCGTCCGCTCCAACGCACCCCAGGACCTCACCTTCTGGCTGCTGCCAGCAGGCCAGGCAGCCCGAGGTTCGGCATCTTCATCTCCCGTTGTCCTAGCCAACCTTTATCCCTCACCCAACACCCAAAAACCACGATCTAGTCACTTATTTCATTCATGTTTATGGGAGCTTACTGTGTGCAAATTGGATGTTGTGTTTCCTACGATAAAACAGTGACTACATTTCAAAAGTACTTCTTTGGCTGTGAAGCGCTTTGGGATGTCCTGGGGTCGTGCAAGGTGCTATACAAATGCAAGCCTTTTTTTTTTCTTATAATGCAACGGACACACTAATCATGCACTAAGTGACTGGTGGTGGGGAAAGCAGTTGGCGGGGGGCGGGGGGGGGGGGGAGAGAGGGGTGGTTAGTGTGCCACCAAATGGACCACGGAGGGGTCAAAGGTGGAGGCTGACATGTAGAAACACAGTTAAGGGGCTAAAGACAGGTCTCGCCTCATTCTCATGGGCTGCTAGATCTTACCCCTTACTCCTTCTGGACCCTCCCTCCCCAGTCCTCCTGGTAGCCAGGACTCCCCCCTCCCTGAGAATTCCCCACATTCTCAGATCCTGACACCCATCCCACGTTCGGAAACCCCTGGATCACCCTGCCAGATCTCTGATTTCAGGTCTGCGAAAGCGTCTTGGGACATTTTTCCAAATAACAACAACCACAACTTGCATTTATATAGCATGTTTAACATAGCAAAACCTCCCAGAGTGCTTCACAAGAGCATTATCAATCAAAATTTGACACCGAGTCATAGAAGGAGATATCAGGACAGGTGACCAAAGAGGTAGGTATATATATATAAACCTAAAGTTGTGATTTTTTAAAAAATATAATTTATTATTTAAGGATGAGAGAGAGGTAGCGAGGCGGAGAGGTTTAGGGAGGGAGTTCCAGAGCTTAGAACCTTGGCAGCTGAAAGCTCGGCCGCCAATGGTGGAGCCATTAAAATCGTGGATGCGCAAGTTGCCAGAATTGGAGGAGCAGACATCTTGAAGACTTGTAGTGCTGGAGGAGGTTACAAAGATAGAATGGGGCGAGGCCATGGAGGGATTTGAAGACAAGGATGAGAATTTTAAAATTGAGCCGTTGCCAGACCAGGAGGCAGTGTAGGTCAGCGAGCACAAGAATGATAGGTGAATGGGACTTGGTGCGAGTTATTCCGCAGAGTTTTGGATGAACCCAAGTTGTTGTCGGATGGAAGATGGGAGGCCGGCCAGGAGCGCATTAGTCAAGTCTGTATAAATACAAGCATTGCAATAAACTAAAATGCACTTCAACTTCAAAGTACCAAGGCCCCACACAGAACAGAACAACGGGTTATTTAACAGGGAAGTGCTCAGAAGTAATGGCTCTGATCTGATACCATCATAGGCAGTCCCTCGGAATTGAGGAAGACTTGCTTCCACTCTAAAAATGAGTCCTTAGGTGGCTGAACAGTCCACTATGAGAACCACAGTCCCTGTCGTTTTTGATCGCGAAACCGACTTGGTGGAGGCAGCGTTCTTCCTCTGGTTTCCCTTCCCAGAAGAAGGTGTAACCTCCGCCTTGTTCCTTCAACTGGCCTTCCCCTGCTGGCCGGGTCTCGCTTAGGGCGGCGATGTCGATATCAAAGCGTCTAAGTTCCCGGGCAACTATGGCGGTGCGGCATTCTGGCCTGTCGCTGTTGGAGTTGTCCATGAGAGTCCTGACATTCCAGGTCCCGAACTTCAGGTTAAAGGAATGGAAGATGCCCGTGCGTGAGTTCTTTTAACGTGGGGTGGCCGCTGCACATGTGGGGAATGGATCACAGTGTGTACGGACTGAATGTCCAGGTCGGGTTTAATTTGATTATTGAGTTTGTACTGAAACAATATAAATATATAAATTGGTGTTAAGAAGGGACCCGCATGCATACAGTTGTCCCCCAAACTGCGTGCAATCTTTAACCCTATTTCACTGCCGATTGCAATCCATGCTTAGCGCACAAGCTCGATAAATATTAATATAAAAATAACATCAGTCAAGGGAAAATCAAAACACATCCTGGTTGTAAAACACTAATTTTATTACTAAATTGAAGTTTAAGATTGCAATGAAGTTCCCAGAACAAGTCAGTAAAAACTTTACCCTCAGGCAACCGATTGAATACTGCACTGATTCTGTGCCCTGCAGCATCATTCTGCAATGCTCCAAGTGTCGTGGCATTAATTCAGCAAACTCTATCTCACCATAGATTTTAATTGGAGGGGTAGTGGAGCTATAATGATCAGCTGTTCATCGAGTGCCTCTGTGGAGCAACGCAAAAGTCCCAGCAAATGATGCCGTTCTGTTACCTCCCAATGCTGCTAAATCAGTGTCTTACACAACCTATATAAAACACTAGTGCGGCCCCAGCTGGAGTATTGTGTCCAATTCAGGGCACCGCACTTTAGGAAGGACATGAAGGCTTCAGAGAGTGTATAGAAGAGATTAACTAGAATGGTTCCAGGGATGATGGAATACAGTTACATGGATAGGCTGGAGAAGCTGGGGTTGTTCTCCTTCGAGCAGAAAAGACTGAGGAGATTTGATGGAGGTGTTTACAATCATGAAGGATTTAGATAGAGTAAATAAAGATAAACTGTTTCCAATGGCTGAATGGTTAATAACCAGAGGGCACAGATTTAAGGTGACTGGTAAAAGAACCAGAGGCAGCAGAGAATAGAACAGCACAGAAGGAGGCCATTCGGCCCATCGAGTCTGCACCAGCTCTTTTGTAGAGCTATCTAGTCAGTCCCCCTCCCCCCGCTCTTTTTACACACCCCTGCAATTTTATCTCCTTCAAATATTTAACCAATTCCCTTTTGAAGGCTACTACTGAATCTGTATCCACCACCATATCAGGCACTGCATTCCAAATTCTAACCACTTGTGTAAAAATGTTATTCCTCATGTCGCCTCTGGTTCTTTTGGCTGATCTTCTACCTCGACTGTTCCTTCCCACACTATCCCCATATAAGAACATAAGAACATAAGAATTAGGAACAAGAGTAGGCCATCTAGCCCCTCGAGCCTGCTCCGCCATTTAAAAAGACCATGGCTGATCTGGCCGTGGACTCAGCTCCACTTACCCGCCCGCTCCCCATAACCCTTAATTCCCTTATTGGTTAAAAAACTATCTATCTGTGATTTGAATACATTCAATGAGCTAGCCTCAACTGCTTCCTTCGGCAGAGAATTCCACAGATTCACAACCCTCTGGGAGAAGAAATTCCTTCTCAACTCGGTTTTAAATTGGCTCCCCCGTATTTTGAGGCTGTGCCCCCTAGTTCTAGTCTCCCCGACTAGTGGAAACAACCTCTCTGCCTCTATCTTGTCTATCCCTTTCATTATTTTAAATGTTTCTATAAGATCACCCCTCATCCTTCTGAACTCCAATGAGTAAAGACCCAGTCTACTCAATCTATCATCATAAGATAACCCCCTCATCTCCGGAATCAGCCTAGTGAATCGTCTGTGTACCCCCTCCAAGGCTAGTACATCCTTCCTTAAGTAAGGTGACCAAAACTGCACGCAGTACTCCAGGTGCGGCCTCACCAATACCCTGTACAGTTGCAGCAGGACCTCCCTGCTTTTGTACTCCATCCCTTTCGCAATGAAGGCCAACATTCCATTTGCCTTCCTGATTACCTGCTGTACCTGCAAACTAACTTTTTGGGATTCATGCACAAGGACCCCCAGGTCCCTCTGCACCGCAGCATGTTGTAATTTCTCCCCATTCAAATAATATTCCCTTTTACTGTTTTTTTTTCCAAGGTGGATGACCTCACATTTTCCGACATTGTATTCCATCTGCCAAACCTTAGCCCATTCGCTTAACCTATCTAAATCTCTTTGCAGCCTCTCTGTGTCCTCTACACAACCCGCTTTCCCACTAATCTTTGTGTCATCTGCAAATTTTGTTACACTACATTCTGTCCCCTCCTCCAGGTCATCTATGTATATTGTAAACAGTTGTCGTCCCAGCACCGATCCCTGTGGCACACCACTAACCACCGATTTCCAACCTGAAAAAGACCCATTTATCCCGACTCTCTGCTTTCTGTTCGCCAGCCAATTCTCTATCCATGCTAATACATTTCCGCTGACTCCGCGTACCTTTATCTTCTGCAGTAACCTTTTGTGTGGCACCTTATCGAATGCCTTTTGGAAATCTAAATACACCACATCCATCGGTACACCTCTATCCACCATGCTCGTTATATCCTCAAAGAATTCCAGTTATTAAGTTAAACATGATTTCCCCTTCATGAATCCATGTTGCGTCTGCTTGATTGCACTATTCCTATCTAGATGTCCCACTATTTCTTCCTTAATGATAGCTTCAAGCATTTTCCCCACTACAGATGTTAAACTAACCGGCCTATAGTTACCTGCCTTTTGTCTGCCCCCTTTTTTAAACAGAGGCATTACATTAGCTGCTTTCCAATCCACTGGTACCTCCCCAGAGTCCAGAGAATTTTGGTAGATTATAACCAATGCATCTGCTATAACTTCCGCCATCTCTTTTAATACCCTGGGATGCATTTCATCAGGACCAGGGGACTTGTCTACCATGAGTCCCATTAACCTGTCCAGCACTACCTCCCTCGTGATAGTGATTGTCTCAAGGTCCTCCCTTTCCACATTCCCGTGACCAGCAATTTTTGGCATGGTTTTTGTGTCTTCCACTGTGAAGACCGAAGCAAAATAATTGTTTAAGGTCTCAGCCATTTCCACATTTCCCATTGCTAAATCCCCCTTCTCATCTTCTAAAGGACCAACATTTACTTTAGTCACTCTTTTCCTTTTTATATATCGGTAAAAGCTTTTACTATCTGTTTTTATGTTTTGCGCAAGTTTACTTTCGTAATCTATCTTTCCTTTCTTTATTGCTTTCTTAGTCATACTTTGCTGTCGTTTAAAATTTTCCCAATCTTCTAGTTTCCCACTAACCTTGGCCACCTTACACGCATTGGTTTTTAATTTGATACTCTCCTTTATTTCCTTGGTTATCCACGGCTGGTTATCCCTTCTCTTACCACCCTTCTTTTTCATTGGAATATATTTTTGTTGAGCACTATGAAAGAGCTCCTTAAAAGTCCTCCACTGTTCCTCAATTGTGCCACCGTTTAGTCTGTGTTCCCAGTCTACTTTAGTTAACGCTGCCCTCATCCCACTGTAGTCCCCTTTGTTTAAGCATAGTACGCTCGTTTCTGACACAACTTCCTCACCCTCAATCTGTATTACAAATTCAACCATACTGTGATCACTCATTCCGAGAGGATCTTTTACTAGGAGATCGTTTATTATTCCTGTCTCATTACACAGGACCAGATCTAAGATAGCTTGCTCCCTTGTAGGTTCTGTAACATACTGTTCTAAGAAACAATCCCTTATGCATTCTATGAATTCCTCCTCCAGGCTACCCCGTGCAATTTGATTTGACCAATCGATATGTAGGTTAAAATCCCCCATGATTACTGCCATTCCTTTTTCACATGCCTCTATTATTCCCTTGATTATTGTCCGCCCCACCGTGAAGTTATTATTTGGGGGCCTGTAAACTACGCCCACCAGTGACTTTTTCCCCTTACTATCTTTAATCTCCACCCACAATGATTCAACATTTTGTTCATTAGAGCCAATATCATCTCTCACAACTGCCCTGATATTATCCTTTATTAACAGAGCTACCCCACCTCCTTTCCCTTCTTGTCTATCCTTCCGAATTGTCAGATTCCCCTTTTTGTTTAATTCCCAGTCTTGGCCACCCTGCAACCACTTGGGTTCCCTCAATATCCAAAACTCTATCGATCTGTCTTGAATATACTCAACTTCTGAGCATCCATAGCTCTCTGAGATAGAGAATTCCAAAGATTCACCACCTTCCGAGTGAAGACATTTTTCTTCATCTCAGTCCTAAATGGCCGACCCCTTATCCTGAGACTATGACCCCTCGTTCTTGACTCTCCAGCCAGGGGAAACATCCACCCTGCATCTACCCTGTCAAGCCCCTTAAGAATGTTATATGTTTCAATGAGATCACCTCATTCTTCTAAACTCTAGAGGATATAGAAGAAAGCCATGGGCTGCAGGAGTACATCAATCTACTGGTCAGGTGGGAAGAGCAGTGGCAAATGGAATTTAATTCAGAGAAGAGTGAGGTGATGCACTTTGGGAGGGCTAATAAGGAAAGGGTATACACATTAAGCGGTAGGCCAGTCCACAGATCCCTGAAAGTAGCA